>NW_024583303.1:40019-57764 GCF_018398535.1 Haplochromis burtoni | reverse complement strand
GGTGTTATATAAATAAAAACTGTTTTGACTTTAAACCAAATTGAATGACGTGAATCTAAAAGTTTACTCCATGTAAACATCACATGATGTCAGAGTGAACCATAGGATACAGACGACTTCATGTTAAAGGATGATTCTGCTTTATTTTAGCCTGCTGTATTTCCCATCATGTGTCTGTTGTGATTTAATGAGTCATGAACTTCATCCTCCACCTGTGCTGTGCATTTACATAAAAACAATGAAAGGCCAAGAAATAATAATCATTTTTAATATGAATCATTTTAATGAATTTATTATGACTGAAAACACACACAAATAAAAGGGTTTAAAATGAGGTGTATGAGCCTAAAATATGGAGATGATATGTGTCAGGCACTTTATTCATTGCATTCTGTGTATTTTTATGCATTCGTTTTTTACTAACACTTACTACCCGCAGGGGGTTTACAGGACTTTTTAAATAGAGTGAGGAGGACCCGCAGGACATCACAATATTTGATTAGTAAAGACAGAAGTATTACAATGTGTTACATTGTTGCACAACAGAAATTTCTATTAAATTATTGTTTTGCAAAATAAGTTCACACATAGATCCTTTACTTAACTAGTTACTGGTCATCTTACTCAAGTACTGTATGTATACTAAGGTTTTAGGATCAAAATATAAAGTACTCATTAGATTACAGTAACTGATCTTCAGCAAGTATGATCACCTCTATAAAAGCAGAAGCTTCGGCAGTGTGCTGCTCACAAACATTCGTGTTTGTGCTGAATGAAAGCACAATGCCACAATCTTCCCAGCAGTGAATGTTTCAGTAAATTCACAGCAATGTCAGACCATCCAAAAAAAGAGAGCTACATCTCTGACTCTACAGGCCTCAGTTAGCATGTTAAATCTCTGAGTTGCCAAGTGGCAGCCAAGAAACCTGAAGTATTTAGAGCATTTCTGTAAAGAGGAGTACAAACATCTTACTGCTGAACTTGCCAACAAGGGTTTCGCCACCAAGTAGGAAGTCCTGTTTTGCATGTTCTCAAACACTTGTTTCACTCAGTGACATGAAAATTAATTTATAACTTTTATGTTGTGGTTGTTATGCTGCCTCTCTCCATTAAAATTACAGACTGTTCATGTCTTTGCACTTCAGTAAAGTACTAGAGTAAATGTTTGTGCTACAAATTAATTGTATCCTAATCCTCGCTATAAATTGAAGGGTAAAAAAAAAAAGCATTATCAACCTTGTGTCAGTCACAAACTGTGGTCTGGTAATAATAAAGTCAAATTTCAGATTTCAAAGCCATAACAAATAACCGTCTGCTTTTCATTCAAACTTGTTCCTCTGTTGGTCTCTAAACAGAATGAGCAGCATAGCAGAGAAATGATGTGCGACAGGGAAGAAGAGTGGGGTGGACTTTGAGGAGGGGTGCACATTATTGAGTGAACACTTGAGCACCATCTAAAAATTTTACTTTATCAAGATTTGTAACTTTATATTTTATTAAAGTGAATCTAATTTACTCTTTTTTTGTAGACATATGGTTCCTATGACTGTATATATACACACATATACAGCTATAAATAAGCAAGAACATTTCCCTAAAAATGTAAATACCCCCCCCAAACTCTAAAACACGTCCAGTGTGGGATTTACATTAGAGGATACTTACTGACCGACATATTGTTTGTTTTACTCTTTGGTATCATTCTTGTGAATAAAACTTTCCAACAAATGAAAGAGAAAAATAAAGAAAGCCGCCTCTCGTCTCCTTAAACTGAATTAAATCTCATGAACACGCTTCATCTGAACAAACCTGACAGAAAATAGTAAGAGTGATAGTGATGCAGTCCACTTCCCAGTGTTCCCAGTCTGTGCTGCTCTACTGGTATTTTGCCAGCAGTATAACGAGGCTGAGGATGAGCCAAAGAACCAGGAGGTGAGAGGTCACCAGGAGAAAGGCCACTGGGTAAAGATGCCGTCTGGGGGCTTTGGGGGCCAAACACTGTGGGAGTTCTGAGGGAGTCTCCCCTGGATCTAACCCAGAGACAGGGAACCCTGACTGGGTGTAACAGCCAAGCATCTGCCCCCAGGACAGACGAGATCTGGAGGATGAGCAGGGGTGTTTGTGTGCAAGTGTGAATGAAAGCCAGGGGGGGCAGAGAAGGAAGAGATGTGAAGAGAAAGAGAGGGAATTGATGGCATGAAGTAAAAGAACAAAGAGAGAAAAAGATTAAACTGAAAAAGTTTTGCAACATTTACAATAAGTGGAGAACAAAACGGGGAAACAGGAAAAACAAACGAGGCGAACGAACAGAAATAAAGGAAGGCAAGAGGAAGAGGATTGTTGTGTTTTTCAGGAGAAACAAAAACACACCTTCTCATCCAGTCCAGTGCGGTGCTGAAGTGCTGCTGGCTGAGTGTGTGTCGCTCCCGCAGTAAGGCGCACTGCTCCAGCGTCACCGACATCGCAGTGCGGTCCTTCGCACTCTTACAGCTCGTCAGCCGCACACCGTTCACCTTACGACACACCTGCACGTGACAAAAACACTTCGTTCAAAGGCCCAAAGCAGAGAAAACACATTAATATTATGTGAAGTGTTGTAGCAGAGGTCCTAGTGTGAATGCCCCTTGAGTAAGTTCAACATTGACAGTCAGCTGAGCCCTTTCTGTGGGGCTTGGACGTTCTTCGCCTGTACAAGCATAGTATTGCTTGTGAGGTTAATTAGTGGTTCTAAACTGGTTACATGGAGTAAAGGAGTCCCCATCAGGAGCACTGGGATATTTCCCGGTGGTTCCCACCAGGTGATCCCCACAGAGTCAGGTCTTAAAAATCTTACATGAGTAAGTCTGTTTCAGGTGCTTACCTTAGCAGCGATCCACAGAACCTCCACGTTCTTCCTCTTCTTGGCCTCAATGCTGCGTTCCAGAGAAGACAACAAGTCTGCCAGCGACTGGATACCAGCTGACAGAAGAAGAAGGAAGTTCAGTTCAGTCATTGTTTCACTGTTAGCGATCAGACAACCCTCTGTGAGCAAGCAATTAGCAAGAGTGGGAAGGAAAGCACCCTTTAAAAAGAAAAAAACCCAAGAAGGAAAAAAAAAGCCTTACCCATGTCCGGCAGTCTGTCCCTCAGTGTGTTACAATAAGCTTTGAGACGCTCACAGCTCTGCTGGTTTATTCTCTCCTGCAACGAACAGTCACCAAACCTGAAAACAAACATCAGCTTCTGAGTATTTTTACCAAAAATGGAGAGAAATTACGCAGCTTACAGGAAGCAACCTTCTATTTTTTGTTGTTGTGATAATATAATGTTTAATGTTCATAATAAAAGTTGGCTAAAGTTTCAAATAATGAGGGAAATGTCAAAAGCCAGGTATGAACAGTAAATGTTGTTTTCAAAGCCTTTTCTCTACCCAAACCTGATCTCTACTTGCAGATTTTCTCACAAAATTCAACCACTACATCTTGAAACTCCTCTGGGTTCTTATTTGGGCTTTTAATTTGAAGCATTCCAGATGCCGGCCAATCAGAAAAGAGTGGACGTGGACTTTTAAAAAGGTGTGCCTTAAAAGGGCTGCTTGTTTCAAATGGAGGATGAGCTAAGCGCCTAAGAGAAGGACAAAATAACCAAAGCTAGTCGAATCCTAAAAGACGAATGTGCAGCTTGAGATGCAGCGTAAAGTCATCTGATTAATAATCTCTAATGAAGATTAAGCTGTCGATGAAGATGTGCACCAACAGCAGACACATTAATATTTTTTTCCTATAAGACCTCTACTTCCAGCAATTTTATTCAGAGGTAGAAAAATATATTGATGTTCACAAGAGTTTTAATCTTGCTCATTAAAGAGTGAAAAGCGGTTTGTTTACCTCTCAGCGTAACTCTGATGCTGGTTGATTCCAATGTTAAACAGAACAGGATCGACTCGAATCAACAGTCCATCTTTCAGTTCCTGTGGAAGTGAGCTGAAGGTCTCCGGGGGCAACGGCACTTCAACAATAAAACTGCCCCTAGTTGGAGATGAACGCACAAAGTGAGGAAGCTGCACACTCACTGCGTGTATAGATGTGTGTGTCTGTGTGTGTATTCCCACCATGTTCCACTGAGTGTCGGCAGCAGGTCGTCTGGTTGTTCCGTTTTGGCCTCGGTGATGGTGAACGCTACTCTCTTTAGGTCAGCCACGCCCACTTCCATGTCTTCCAGCATCCCAATCTCATCACCTGACACACAAACACACCTTAAATGTGTAAGCACTGCATGTGTCACACTAAAATAAAGGACAGCAGCTTCCTTGAGAGTGGCTGCCCCGTGATTGCACTAAAACTTTCACTTTCAGTGAAGGCCTGACACACACCTTACTGCAATCACTCTCAGGCAGAGTGGCGAAGATTTCCAAATCACAGACGGCCAACACACTGCCATCAGTCTCAGTCAGTCTGCACCAATAACTTATTTGCAACACATCTTGCAATAAGAAACTCGAATGAACTGGTTGACAACTCTTTGTTTTTTGGGTACTTTCCCAAATAAATCTGTGGAATTTTCCCAGATTAATCACAGTTAATCACTGTATCATCACAAACAGATTGTACATACCATATTTTTCAGACTATAAGGCACACTTAAAATCCTTTAATTTTCTCAAAGATCAACAGTGCGCCTTATGTATGAATTTTGGTTGTGCTTACTGACCTCGAACCGATTTTATGTGGTACGTGGCTTTATCGGAGCATTATGGCTACCATAGTCAGGAGCCTCGCGGAGAAATCTGGGTCCAAAACTCCGTCTGCTTCAGGTCCCAAAGTCTAACGAACACTGCAGCATCACTGAGAGTTAAAAACTGTCTAAATTCTTTCATCTTTAATAAAATGATCAGTGTTGCTGCTTTAACAGGTGTAACAATTAAGTTTAACATTCAGAAGACATGAAGACAGGAAACTCAACAGCAGTGAGGTTTGTTGGGTTACTGAAGTTTGGCTAGCTGGAATATAATGATGTGCTACATGATCGCTAGCGACACAGCTATGTTAGCATAATATAAACACAGTGAAGCTGGAGGATGAACGCTAACTTTTTCCAGTTAGTTAAGGTGAGGGTTCCTGAAGGTCAGGGACAAATGCAATCGCATGGCAGGATGCTGTAAACGGACCAAACTTCAGTCAGGAGAACAACTGAGATAATCCATCCACAATACGAGGTTAGTCATTAATGTACTGCAACAACACGGGAATAGAGCAGCTGTCAGAGAATTCAACATTAACACTTAGAGTCCCCCGAGAGCAGCAGTGCCCAGCCTTCTACCTTTCTACCTTTAAAACCCGCCTGGTAGGGAAGTGGAGGAAGCAAGAAGAATGAGTTGAGTAAAGTTTGACTTATCTGACTGTTTTGTTTTGCTTAATTCACCTTATGGACCGAAAAATACATTAATTGTCAACTTGACCCCTTTCAATTGCAGACTGATAGCCGAATAAACTCCACAATTGCCATTTTAACACATCAATCACTCAGTCATGAGACCTGGTCCCCGTCTTTAAAGCAACCATGTCAAAGGCAATAAGATCACAGGTTCTTCAAACATGGTAACAACAATTTGGTCTCACCAATGACTGTTTTCCATAGTGTGACTGTGTGTGACTAGTGTGTATTTACCGTGGGTGCTCAACAGGCTTTCAAATTGAGCCAATACTCCTACAGTGTGAAGTTGCCGTAGAAAGTCAGGATCCTCCAGGCCTCTGTAAAGCTTCAGCATGACACCACAAACTACTGCTGAGAGCTGGAAGACAAACACAGTTTCTTTAATACAGAAAACTACAAACTCCCACTAAAATTACCCCCCCCTCCAATAAAAAAAAAAAACAGAACATGTTCCCTTCTAAATCTCTGTCATCCTCACCGCCTGGCTGAAGACGGCGTGACGTCTCTGGGCTATGTGTGCAGGGCCCTGAGCGACCGTCACATCCACTGCCTCCTGCAGGACCACAAAGGTCATTGCTACCTGGGCCTTCCCCACTGCCTCACGCACGCAGTCCCTAAGAGTGACCACCAGAGGGAGAAGGTGCTCTTGCCAGGTGCACCCAGAGAAGGAGGAGCAGGAGGAACGAGAGGCTGGAGGGAGAGCGTGAGAAAGTTTGGTGCTTTAATCAGAAATTTACAAAAAGAAAACAAAAAACAGATATCTGAAAATGAGATATCTAAGGAGAAGAACAACTAGCAAAACTAAGTTAACAGGAAATGCAGCACTGATGAGTGAGATGAAGTGATCTTTCAAACAGAAAGAAAACAGTGAAGCATTAAAAATTGTTATTCAAACGTGCTCTGTGCATGTATTAAACCCTGTTCACTGTCAAAGTCTGATCGGAATTTAAAAACGGAGGTATTCTCCGACTGTCTCAGCACATGGACCGATTTTGATTTAAAGGACTCGAGATGAAATAATCCCGAGGTTAAATTAACCATCACAAGATTCATACACAGCCAAGATGCACATCGCTGAAAAACTGTATCGAGCTTATTAACGTTATTGCAAGCATAATCTCAGTGAGAACGCTGCCTGCCAGATTATCAGATAGCATAATCCATGATACTAACACGTGCACAATGTCAGGTAATACTTCAAGACTTCCTCCTCCAGAGTAAAAACACGTGGACACACAGCATACTGACAGCCAAGGTAACTATGGACTGAACAGCTGAATCTACTAAAACCTTTTGCAGAATAATCAATTGACAAATTTGTTTTTTTATCGCTAATTTAGTGCTAAATATATTAAAACATACAAAAATGATTTTACACACAAACAGGAGCAGAAACATGCACTTGTCTGAATAAGAACTCTGAGACGTGATTTACCGTCACCTGTGTTCTGAGAGTTTGTGTCAACTTCCTGCGGCTCTGGTGACATCACCGTCTGCTCCTCTTGCTGCTGCAGTCGGTCGACCATGGCAACAATGCAGTTGATGCTCTTTCCGACATTCACCCACACCCTGTCCTACACAAAAACAAGCACATATAAAAACTGGAATCATACAACGCTGTCGGAAACACGCAGACATCACACACACTCCAACTTGCCCACTCCTCGTCGTCGTACTCCGTGTCGTGTCGGCCACCATCCTGCTCCTGATCGGCGGGACAGTTCTCACACAGCAGCCCGTTGCTGTGCACGTGGCTGCTGTTGGCATTTGCGATGCACTGGTTATGGATCTCCAGCAGGGCGCATTTTACCAACTCCTCTTTGAGCGCGTGCACAAACTGCTCGGTCTGGTGGACGACAAAGTATGAGGAAACGTCAGATTTCTTGGTGTCCAAACGACTGCCGGTTAGCTGTATTCTTCTTATTCCTTCCTCACCTGTTCCGTCAGGCTGCCCAGGACCTGCCGCAGCCGGGCGGCGTTCAGCTCCTGCGCGACGGAGAGCAGCTCCTCTGCGAGACCGAAGACCAACGGCTGCAGCTGGGCCATCCTTGTCAGCAGCTCCTTGGCTCTAGAGCTCTCCTCCTGGGAGTAAGAGACACATCTGGAGAGGAAAGAAAGGAGGACGAGGAAAACTTTACCAACAAGCTAAACTGAGAGACACTGAAGAGTCCAACAAGTCCACCTGTGTAGATTACACACTGTTGTATCTGTTATACAACAGATAACAACATGAATTTGTATTGAATCCTTGACTGCAACATTTTGGCTTTTTAAAACCAGATGTGAAGGACATGGGTTACATCCAAGACTACTGCGCGCTCGTAATCTAGCAGCTTTAGCCTGGGCGGTCGATTTAACTCTAGGTGGGGCCGTTATTTCCAAACGAAACATGTTGTAATCAGAAAGATGATTGATGCTATAAACTCATCAGAGAGTTTACTGGGGTCAAAGTGAGAAGTAGGATTATTTCTGCCTGAAAACGTGCTCAGCCGACGAGCACCGTGATGTCCCCCTACGGTCAGGACATTTCTGTCCTTAAACCTCAAGCTGAGCATTTAGAGTTAAAGTTCACCTTTAAGTATTTATCCTTCATGACAAGCTTGTTGGACACAACAGTGACTGATATTAAACCTCAATGCAGAAAAAACAGCAAATTTGATTTGATTGGTTTGCACAGTCTCCAGTTTTCACATGTGGACACTGTTTTTATCTCTGAGATGCCTCTTTATGCAATACAGTGATGCCTCACTGTAACGCGGATCACTTTTCGGTGATTTTTTTTGTGTTTGTGTGCAATTTTGCTTTTTTTGTTTTTTTTTGTTAGCACATTGTGTTCTGCGTCCTGATTGGCTCTAGACCACTGTCAATCAATCTCATGTCGTGTCTCCTGCACAGTACAGAAAGTGTTCACTTTGTCAAATTTATCGAAATCTTTGCTCGCTAGCAGTGTGACTCTGAAGTGCTGTACTGTATGTTTGTAAGTTTTCTCCCCAACAAACACAACAATGTCCACAAAACATTTTGCAGCGTCAAAGACACCTGCAGGTTCCTTAAGTTCATGATACTGGACGTATTTTTCTACAAAGGTTTGAACTTTGAGGGTGTTTAAACAAGAGAGAAGAGTGTGAAAATGTTCGAGCCTGTCTGAGAAAAGTGTATAACCTGTGTAGTGACGGGTTTTACAGCCTTAAAACAGCTATAATAACTGTAAAAAATAAAGGTGGCTACTGCGCAGACTTCACCTACTGCTGGTTATTTTTGGAACGCAACTCGTGATAAACGAGGGGCCGCTGAATAACACTGACTAACACGTTCTTATATTTGATCTCTCTACAGCAGGGGTGCCCAATCCCGGTCCTCGAGAGCTACCGTCCTGCAGCTTTTAGATGCATCCCTACTCCAACACAGCTGAATCAAATGGTTTGATTACCTCTTCAGCATGCCATTGTGTTTGGTAAAGGCCTGATAACAAGCCATTCATTTGATTCAGCTGTGTTGGAGTAGGGATGCATCTAAAAGCTGCAGGACAGTAGCTCTCGAGGACTGGGATTGAGCACCCCTGCTCTACAGCAATGGACAAAAGTTTTGTTAGTGGCACAAATTAGGTGTTTGACACACTAAATCACATTAAGATCTGGGGATGAATCCAAAATGTTAATCCGATGATCTGTGTGTCCCTTGGTTGGACCTTCTGCCTCGTTACAATCTTACATCGTGCTGGAAAATCGCTCGTCGAAGTTTTTAGTGTCACACAGTGTGATTTACTTAATGCAGGTACGATCGTCACCAATTATTTGCGATAAATTGTCACCAATTTGTGGCAATGAGAAAACTTTTTATTCATGAGTTCATGTTTATAGATATTAACTTGTGTTCAGCTCAATTTAATTTACAGCGAGCATTTACAATCTCTTTAACTCTAAACGCACATCGCTGCCATTCATCCCTCTGCTGTGTGCAGACTGAGATAATTCCATAAAAATTAAAGCATCAGTGCGCCGACTCCACGATGCAGCAACGCTAATCCCGACAGAGTCGAGATTATAGAGATTAACCGACAGCAGCCAACAATATTATGTTTGAGTGTGACGCTGTTGGAGGAAGGAGGAGGAAGAGAAAATAAAGGGTGGAGGCGTTACCTTTCCCTGAGGTTTGTATGTTTCCTGAGGAGTTTCTTCAGCCCTCCGTGTTTAAAGGCCTGGTGATGATCGGCCGCAGCACCAAAGGTTATAACGTCATACCAAACACCTGAGGACAGAGATGAGTGAGTGAGAGAGCTTTGTAGCGTCTAAAGCACAGAGAGAGAGAGAAAGGTGAAGATGGGAAACAAAACACTTTATAATAACATCATCAGTGAATCATAATGTGGTGTTTACAGCTGCTACATGATACATGATAATGCCTACAAACTGGTAAACAATTCCAATTAAACCAGTTTAACCAGCCACATAAAGTTCATAGATGATGTTTAGGAATGTTTAAGTAAGCCGGTGGGGTGGCAGTAGTACCAGTCTGTGAACCTTTGTACCCCGTTTCATTTTTACTTTTGCTTTCACCTTTACTTTAGGAAAACCTGTGGCGTGAGTTACTATAAAACAGCCTCCGACTGAGCGCTGTCTCGCTGTTCATACCACACACGCACCACAGGCCTGAAGAAGAAGGAAGCCGCAGACTGAGACAACAGCCGCGTTGACATAAAGTGTTATTTTCTGCTTTTATTCACACAACCAACATAAAGGGGAATTACACCACTACTAATGATGGCAAACATGATTTATTATTAACAGTAAAATAACTACTTGATAAAGTTTAAACCACGATTGTTTGCTTATGTCTGATGGTTATTGTAAAGTGTCGTCAAAAGTCGATAAAAAATACACAACAGAAATAAGAAGCAGTTAAAGAAAGTTCGGTTATGATTTAGAAACACTTAAATAATATTTAAATATTTGAGCATTTTTAATTTATGTCAACATAGCAAATACATCTTTTTATTCTTATTTATCAGCATCGACTGGGATGCAACAAAAACCTGCAGTAATTTACCTGCAAGCTGTTCACAAAACACATTGAAATTAGAGGGAGACACTTGTAACTGCTGCAAACGGGTGCAGGAAAGCGTGCTGCGCTGTGAGACGCTTCATACCGTGCAAACAGGACACAGCATCAAAGATGGCTACCGCTGTCAGAAAGTCCTGTACGGTACTCTGCAGGGCAAATCTGCTACGTAACGCTAGAATGATACAGTTCTGCCACAGTTAACCACAGTCAGTGTGGAGCGGTTACCACCGAATACTGTTACGACTTGACTCGTAAGCCACAACTACAATTAGAGACTGATGCTACAGCTTTTAAACCAACAACAGTCTTATTGGAACCTCTAGATGTTCAGTTTTACAGGTAACGTGTTTATAGCTTAAGCTATGATTAGATACATTCATGGGGTGCACTTTGGTCCGAGTCTGTGCAGATGTCCACATGTTTTTGTAACCTGTGACCTCATCTGCAGAGAATTTAAATCACAATCCAAATATGTAGCTCCAACCTTTACACCAGGGGTGTCAAACACGAGGCCCGGGAGCCAGAATAGGCCTTGAAAAGACTTAAAGCTGGCCCACTGGATGACTTTGAAAATAAGCTAGCTTTTTTACTTTTAACTGTATTTTCATTGGTTTTACAGCTTTTTCTATTGATAAGGGACCGCACCCCTGGGGTAGTATGAATTCATACCACACACTACAGCAGAGTAATTAAGTAATCGATAAACAAGGAAATGACAGTAAAGTTCCTGTTTTTTTATTATTTACCACAGAAATGTCTGTTTTTATTCTTAATATTGAGTCAACAGGGGGAAAACAACCTTTTCTGTGAATTAATTTAAATTCTTTAATTAAAGGACAATCTGGATGAGCCGCTATCAGAACATTTTCTGTAACTTTAAATATTTCTCATGTAGTTTCAGCGAGCTGTATGAGCCCATGATTTAAAATGAGTTCGACTTCCCTGCATTAAACAGGCTCTGTGAGGCCAGCGGTGGTTTCAGACACCAAATCACACGTTAGCTTTGAAATGCTCATCTCTAAGAAGCAGGAGGCTCACGGGTGTACCTGTGCTGTCGGGACTGGTGACCTCCATCCTCTGCGTGTGTAGGTTGGTCGGAACAAACTGAAGGTGTCTGTCTGACTTACTGGTGCTCGACTTAAAACAGGATGAAGCTGCGGATATATCAGGATATATCAGTTCTGTGTACTTCCAGATAGTATCTGTGGAAAAAGCTAAAATCCGCGTGAAGATCACGTGACCTCACCTGAGACTTTTTCGAGCTCAGCGAGCAGTTCCTGATAGCAGCCAGTCACGTGGTTACAGTGGCTGACGACATCATGGCGAAGGCCATCCCAGTGGGGTGAAAGGTCACCGAGTTCCTTCACTTCCTGAATTCTAACAGGAAAAAAAAAACTTCAGGCTGAAAGAAAAAAACTTTCAGTCTGTTTTTTCTACTCTTGGATCTTTATGATGTCATAGGCAGGTGATATCCTTGACGATCTCACAGAAGCCCCGCCCAGCTGCTGTTGTCAGGCGCAGCTGAAAACAGTGGTTGTCTAACTTTTGTTGCGTGTAATAACATTACACCCACACATATGTCCCTCCACACGTTTTCCCTGCTTGTTCATCTCGTATCTGCAGTTGCTCTGCGCCCTCTGGATAAAATGAGGGAGGTCCACAAAGGGAGGAGCTAAAACATCTTGTTCCTTACAGAGGATGACCTGGGGTGCTGCACCAACGCCCAGAATAAGATAAACAAGGAAGAGTTTGAACTACTAAAGAATAAACTGCAGTTTCAAGGTGATTTTGATCTGGTACCTGAGTTCAGGTTATTGAGATAATAGATTAGTTCTGAAGGGTCGTTTTCTTACAGACTTTTATTTTTGCATAGGTTGTGGGTTTTTTTTTTATTTCTATTTACATATATATGTAAACCCAGCCAAAAATAACATCATGAACAACTTCCAGGAAGCACAGTGTGAAAACATGCACGACCACATTATCTCATCTCTGCAGGGATGCACTAATCTAACGTTAGAATCGCATATCCATCCAGTCCTGACTCAACGTGCTGGATCTGTGTCAGCATGCCGACTTATGGACACGTCTGTTTCAGTTCTGTTGTCTTGTGTTTACTTCAGCATGTAGCTAGCAGAGAGCTAACATAGCTTGGAGGACGTTAACAACATCGTTTAGGTGATCCTGAACTAAAAACTTTTTCAAGTTGTTTAAATGTACATTTTATTTACACAAGTATAGTAAACATGTCTGCTTATGTAATCATCAGAAATGCATATACTGTCTAATAAAACAAGACTCAAATGTTAGTAATCACCCCCTGAAGGCCCAGTCTGAGCAAAGAACAAGCCCTGCATACCTGTTTGTATGTTCCTGTGTGAGCAAGCTCAGCAACTGTTTGGGTAAAGAGAAAGAAAGCGGCGTCTCTGACATCTGTTCCCTGACCAGCAGCCACCTCTGATCTTCTGTCTTAAACCTGTACACCTTAGAGACCTGAGCACACAGCACTGCACACACACACACACACACACACACACACGTTAAGGAAGGAAAACTGATATAAAAGCAGAAAACCATATCCTGTAACCTGTGTGCCTCACATGCTCTCATCATTGGACTGTTGTCTTTGTCGTGGACAGAGCCGTGAATACTGTCGCACAGCGTGGAACACTGGGGCAGGAAAACGGAAAGAGAGAAAGTAGGTCAAACATAATTTGTTATCATTTATCTCTTTTCTTGCACTTTAAAATGAAAGCTAGACTGGACAGTGCTAAAGCAGCTTCACTGTGACTCATCCACCAACCTAGACCTCAAATGTGCCAGAAAGAAAACCACAGAGCCAATTGTCGACTTGAGACGAGTCCACGGTGCATCAAACAAGCACCACTGAAAGAGAAAGACAACTTTGTGCTACCTTGTGTTCAGAAGGAGTTTGACTCTCGCCGTCTCCCTCCATCTGCACGCGGGACACCCGCACCTCCCCCACCTCGTTCACACCATCCATCGTCCTGATGAAGAAAGAGTGGACACTTCATATTCAAAGAAAGAAAATCACAAAAATGTAAAGACTGAGCGGTAAGGGTACCAGGAGTAGGGCATTTGATGCTAATTAATTCAACAGAATTCATGAACATATCAGAAATATGGGAAGTACAGCGCTGTGGGAACACAGACTCTGCTCGTATGTGGATTTGCTCACATGGACAGTCACTCCTGAGAGGCCCACTGTGAGCCAAGAAAACCTGATTCACTTTTCAGTTCCTCTTCATAGTTTAAATTCATAATTTGGAACGGACCAGTGAACACAGGGGGGCATATTAAAATATCTCAAACCAAGCCTTCTGAGAAACAAGACAGCAGAGCGACTAGTGGGAAAAGTCAGAGAGACTGAATGAAAAGCAACTAAAAATACAACGACTAGCAAGACAAAGCTTCAATCACCTGCTACCTGATTCACCAACGAAACAAACGGGAAGAAAGAAATAGAAAGTTAGGTATACAAGGCTAACCTGAGCCACAATCAGCTAACGAGAAAGACGAAGCAACTACAGAGAAGACAAAAGTTACTCACAACAAGATTACTAGACAACTTAAGGTAGTCAGAAACCAGAGAACCAACAATCCAACACTAACCATAAACAAACTAACTAACAAAAAGAAGCTAGTGAAAAAAACAAACATACTAGAAACATAAGAAAAGTTCAGGAGGGAACATGTTTAAGACGATAAAGTAACAATTAGCTGGAAATGAAAAGTTACTTAAACAAAATAACTGACTAGATGGTAAAAACAGAAACAATAAATGAAAATACAGATGGAGGCAAAAACTAATTATTAACTAGAGAACTGAAGCTCACTAGAAACAATTACAAGCTAAACAGAACAACGAGGCAATGCTAAAGAGCAAGAGAACTGGAGTAGAAATAGATGCTGCACACTTTTATGGCCTCCAGGCGTTAATTTTCCTGTTGTTTTTTCCCACTGATGCTTCAGAAAATTCTTATTTAAAGAGTTTTAAGCATTGAATCAACCCAGAGACTGACTGGATAACATCTGGCAACAAGCAA
Source organism: Haplochromis burtoni (assembly GCF_018398535.1). Taxonomy (NCBI): domain Eukaryota; kingdom Metazoa; phylum Chordata; class Actinopteri; order Cichliformes; family Cichlidae; genus Haplochromis; species Haplochromis burtoni. The sequence goes on along the minus strand of NW_024583303.1, from coordinate 43,224 downwards.
CATGAGGGGGGAAAATGTGTATTCCCTTACTGGTTGAGGTCATTCACATGACACTTGTCACAGTAAGGCGCACGGTGCTGCACCAGGATCAGCTTTTTGCAGGGTTGCATCACAGTTTTTCAAGCTGAGTGTTTGAGAGTGTTTGCAAACAAGTTGCCATCTTCAATGCAAACTAGAACAACCAAAGCAACGACAAGTAGGTCATTGCAAGCTCTTTGTGACCAGTTTCAATTAGACAATTTCGTGGTACATGTGCAAAGACAATAACGGACTATTCTTTTCTAGATAAGCCGTATTCACCAGCCACCGCTTGCCAATATACATCCTTCCTTAAGCTTCAGCTACACAGGACTAGGGACCAGTCAGGGACCTCCTGACCCCCTGATAACCCTAAAAATAAAGCTAAATATTAACAACAGAAAGACAAAAAAAAGGTACTAAGAAACAAATCACCATTAAGGTAACCAGGAACCAACATAAATATGAAGTAATGGCTACCAATTACACAATAAGCACCAGGAAAAGTTAACTAAAGACAAAATAGCAGCTCTAAATGATAGAAGAACCAACAAACACACGTCTGAAAGACTAGCTAAGAAATTCCATTAAGGTGGTAACAAATATTTCTGGATAAAGATGCCTTGCTTTTGTAAGTTTATTTGAAATGCTTCTTTATGAAGTCACAAAAATTTGCAGTTCTGCCAGCCTGCATGAGGTATGCGTTAGTAGTGAGGCACACCTGGATACAACATGCCAGCACAGACACACCTACTGCACTCCGCCTGCTCATGCCTGGACCGCGCTCTGGATCTATGCCTCTCTCTCCTCGTCTTCATTCTTCCTGTCCTCCTTCGATCTCTCGGAATTTGCTTTTTCATCTAATCTAGTCTTTACGGCTGCTCGTCTCTCTCTCTAAAGATGCTGTGGTGACAAAACAGGAAGGAGCTGCCTTTTTCTACTTTCTACAGAGGTGGAGCCCCACGCTCTCTCCTCACTTCCTCTTGTGGTCTACAGTATCTAAGCAACGGACAATCCTGGAAGCTTTTTATGACGTGCAATTCATTGACTTCAAAACATTTCTATGATAGGAAATGGGGCAAAGCTGGGAGAGAGCATGCATGGTGAGGAAAAGAGTGTGTGCAGAGCAGGTAAACTTAAAATGAACTTCGGATGCCTGCAGGGTGGTGGGCGGGGAAAGTTGTTGATGAGTTAAACCATGCAGAATAGTGACGAAAGGTTAGTAAAACTGGATAAGGGGGACACAGAGTAATTATAAACTTTATTTTAAGAGAAGATGTGATGAATATGGTTAAAAGGGGAAGATTTAAGTGTGTTTACCTGAGGCTAAGAGAGACGTGAGGCTCCTTGACCCTGAGCACATCTCTGATAGAGAACGAGGCAAAACCCAGGAAGCTCCTCTGAGACAGAAACAGAGCAAGACAGTTGTTTCATCTCACATCAAACTGCTTTTTCATTGTTTAAATTCTCTTTGTGACTCACATCATAGCCATATAAATATATCCAATTTCCACTGACAACAAGCTCTATGTGAAAACATCAGCTTTAAAGTAGATTATGATGATAAGACGTGTTTCAACTTGTGTTTTTTAGAATCAGGTCAAAAACATCGACTACACAGTTTCACATTTCAAACCATGTATAACATTAACACTTAACCATAACGTGAACTCTAATAGCCTCATCTGACAGTGTGGCTGCAGACTGAGAGACTCAAGGACAAAACCTTCTTCTTTTAGAGGCCTGATGGTTTTCCTTAATAACAAATAAGAAGCAGCACTACTTGTATATCTCAAGTCACTGGAGATTGAAGCTTATCGTGGCAAACACTGGGTGAGAGCCAGCGTGAACCAGAGGAGTAAAAATACCCAGTTTGGTTCAAAACTCGACTTTTAGGCACAGTTTTGGTTTGACACGCTGACTTCACAGCTTCCAACAGACCAGCAGGCCTTTACCAGGCATTACAAGCTACAGTAATACCACAAAGAGGACCTTTGTAGTGCGGTCACGATCTCAGTTTCAGAACTCTTACGCCCTAGAAAGCTTTCACAGGTCAGTTTGGAATCAGCACGTAACCGTGGGAAGAAGCCGGAGCACACGGGGAATTTCACAAACTGGTTTTGTGAGCAAAATATAGTCACTGACTGAAAGCTTCTTCCAGCTGCCCCGTCTTCCACGAGGGGTCACCTACTGCAGCATGCATCTCCTTGTGTTTGACTGGGCAGATTTTTACACAGAATGGCCCCAAAGGGATCTGGATTGTAAACCACTACACTATGGAGCCAGACACTGACAGAGCCAGAGAGTAGCACCAGTGCTATGGTTTCACTGTGCATTTCTTCTGCACCTAAAAATGAAAGACCTGTACAGCACCATCATGTTTGGCCTATTTTAGCTCTTGAACTTTCCAAAGTAGGCTACTTATTGAAAGCCTCTCTTTCCTCTGTGACTACATACTCTTACTGCTGGGTGGATTCAAACACCAAAATCAAGATAAAATCTACACTCGATAAAGATGTGAGGTACTCAGTCTTCTCAGCTGAGACTATGTGCGCACAGCATCTTTCCTTTTAATTGAATTCTGTGTTAGGCAGCTTGTGCCCGACACTACACGAACCACAGCTGCAACTGCACATGCCAAAGTTTATTAAGAACTTAAAGCGATGTTCAGGCCAGATTAAAGCTGTACAACACGTGCCCTACGATGTCAGAGCCAGGCTATAATCAGGCTGATATCATGCAGTCTGAACCCGACGTAACAGCCCTCACAGGGAAGACGCATTCCACTCCAAGGTATGTACAGAGCTGTCACACCAATTAATAAAGGACCAAATACACATCCAAACTCATCATCTCCACAAGGTCACGGCCCTGTTATCAAAAATCCCCACGGCAACGACACTGAAATCATTCGGCTGCCATGACGATAATCGGAAACTCAGAGGATTACCTTGACGAGTGAAAAGCACTCAAATCACCCAAAACACACACAAACACACACAAACACACACCACAGTGAAGACAAAGTGAATGAAGCTGCATTTACTTCAGTTGTCTGATATCTTTTATCACATCAAACATGCATTCATTTCACTGAGTCTGAGACTTTAAGCTGATATTCAACAGAGGCAACCATCAAAAAACTAAAAATACACAAATAAATAAAAACAGCAGATATAAAAAGACA
>NW_024583303.1:38619-39999 GCF_018398535.1 Haplochromis burtoni | reverse complement strand
CACTACACGAACCACAGCTGCAACTGCACATGCCAAAGTTTATTAAGAACTTAAAGCGATGTTCAGGCCAGATTAAAGCTGTACAACACGTGCCCTACGATGTCAGAGCCAGGCTATAATCAGGCTGATATCATGCAGTCTGAACCCGACGTAACAGCCCTCACAGGGAAGACGCATTCCACTCCAAGGTATGTACAGAGCTGTCACACCAATTAATAAAGGACCAAATACACATCCAAACTCATCATCTCCACAAGGTCACGGCCCTGTTATCAAAAATCCCCACGGCAACGACACTGAAATCATTCGGCTGCCATGACGATAATCGGAAACTCAGAGGATTACCTTGACGAGTGAAAAGCACTCAAATCACCCAAAACACACACAAACACACACAAACACACACCACAGTGAAGACAAAGTGAATGAAGCTGCATTTACTTCAGTTGTCTGATATCTTTTATCACATCAAACATGCATTCATTTCACTGAGTCTGAGACTTTAAGCTGATATTCAACAGAGGCAACCATCAAAAAACTAAAAATACACAAATAAATAAAAACAGCAGATATAAAAAGACACCAACCCACACAGAAAGTAGCTCCCACGTGAGGATTCATTCATCTGAGTGATGTTTGTACAAACATCTAATGAATTTGGATGTCTGGCCAAACATTTTGTGACAGGTTTTCATTTCTGTGTGTAATGTAAGGCCGATAGCTTCAGATGCATCTGGTCCACTGCGAGCAGCAGTGCAGGCGTACTGATGCAGCAATTTGCAGCAATTTTGGCCGCCTAGCCGAGAGACATAGGAGGAGGTTTAACCTTTTCATTTTTTAAACATGCTGATTTGCTTTTTAAGTTTCTTACTCAGTTCTTACCTTCCTTTTATTTGCTGGTTAGTTCTGGATCAAATGAATTCGTCTGTGAGTTTGTGCAGTGAAAACTGGTCGGTCAGAATAAGGCAGTCATTTTTTAAAAGTTCTGAATGTTAATTGTTTAGAAAAAAAACAACACTTATTTGTGTGATTACTATATTTAAATTATCACAATGCAGGACATGTTACAGCAGACACGCTATGACGTGTCCTCATTGCTTCCCAAGAGCAGAGCCAGCCTGCAAACAAACTTTTCCGAAAGCCTTAAAACGTTCTTCATAAGTAGAAATTCATCTTTGTCAGAGACCCTTGTAGGACGCTGAAAAGAGAAAACCACTTGAAGACAGACAGAAGGAAACCGGATATTGATGGGTTAACTTCAGTCATGCAAACAGTTGCCTCATTTCCTCGTTTGCAGCTCAAGGTTAGGGTTACAACACGCAAACATGCAAACACACCGAGCTAATCTGTCTCACTCAGTTCTTGGGAAAAGCAAGAGGC
>NW_024583303.1:36240-38599 GCF_018398535.1 Haplochromis burtoni | reverse complement strand
AATGACATTGAACTGATGCATCATCTGCACCACCAGCTTATCAGGAAACAGCATCAGGGTTATGCAGCGATCACAAACAGGGCCGAAGCAAAACCCTGTATTGCAGAGTGTGAAAGACGAGGAAGTTAAGGTTCACATATAAACCTGAATAAGCATCAGCTGCGAGACCAAACACGTATCAGTGTTTTATCAAAAAAAGTCCCCTGTCTAAAACCAATTTCCTCTGGAATATCCCTTAAAGTTAAAAAGCCACTCAAGACTGTCAACCTTCCTCTACACATACAGAGCATGTTTCCATTCACTTAGCGTGGTCTTAGCCGCTGTGTAAGAGTGCTGAGGGCTACTTTTGAAAATTTCCGGTCTCTAAACTCAGCTGAAGGCTCGTAGAAGGCTTTGATCTCTGCCTCAAAGACCATCGTCGGAAACCTGCGATAAATTTTTGCTTCTATTTTGTTTGTGGTTCAAAACAATAAGAATCGTCCAGTATTTGATGCCTGGCCGGTCAGGTCTGCGGCTAAAGTAGCCGACTGTAGCTTAGGGATGGACGGCTATCTATCAAAGCAGACACATCTCTAAACTTAAACCTTAACAAATAGCAAAATAAATAAAGTTATATTTAATCCCTTACAGTTGAAACTATCCACAGAGACTGAAACAGATTTTTGTAGGGCTGTAAGCGGGCTTATTTCTGCTGCTAGTAAGGAGTTTTAAACATGGGAATCTACGGGGTTTGATACATGTGGACTTTCCCTACCTGTCCGGCAGAGATGCTGTGGCCGTCTCCTGGCGGTCGGAGACAGTCGGTGCATGCCTTCATGGCCCTCTGCATCCTCAGAAAGTTGGTTTTTTAAAAAGTGACTTCCTGTTTCTGCTCTGACTCTCACTATTTCAGTCTATATTTCTTTCTAGGATTTCCTGCTTTCTAACATCAGCTGAAGATTTGATTAACCAGCTGAACCTATACAATGACACACAAAGGAAGTGAGTCACAGGTACACATCCCAATACATTAAGCATGTGAACTTTTAAAACAATCAAACTTTTCTTTATTCTTAATATTAAACTGACTTTTTAAATAAGCTTCTGTCAGCTGCTGCCACCTCACCTGTGTCTGCTCATCAGTCTTTAAGGACATTTATTAATAGTTTAATGTCACTTTTCTAATGTAATGATTCCATATTGCCAGGTGCTCACTCCATGCAGGCAGCTTTTACTGCAGTTTCATGCATTTAGATATACCCAGGTCCTACTGCCAGTACAATGCTGCGATTTGGTTGCAATCTCAAAACTGTACACTCATTATTAACAAATATATTTGAAATGAATTTGAACCCAAAACAAAAGCAGGTAAAGTTTTACAAATCTAAACTGAAGCTGCTGCACAGACACACTGCTGGACAATCAGAAATACAGCCCAGCTACAGCACCTGCAACACTCATCTGCACCTGAACGCATCCTCAATGTTAAAGCCTATTTGATATTTTCACGCTGACTTTGGCAGCAGCTGTACGAGCAGATTTCTCCTGCTCGTGATGCATTTCCAAGCAGGCGTTCAACAAAACTGTGGATAAAACAAGAGAAACGTGAAGCAGAAGGAGAGCGGGTTCATCCATTGGTCCAGGAACTAAGCGTCTCAGAAAACATCGAACACAAAAAATAAACTCAGTGTCGGCTTCTGATCCGTCTCCAGCTGAAAAGACCAACACACACCGGCCGAGTATCCTCCCGCTCCCTCGTCCCTCCGCCTCCTATTTCGTCATGGCCGACTGGATTAAAAACACACGCCCCTGAGCATCATGGGAAACAATTGAACTGGCTGGCAGCTTGGAGTTTGGCAAAGAGGACGGAGGGAAAAGAGCTGAAAACGGAAATATTTGCTTTTCTGTAATCTCACTTTCTCTCTCAGCATCTGTGGCTGTTCGAGTGTTACTCTTTCAACCAGCTGTGTGTGTGTGTGTGTGTGTGTGTGTGTGTGTGTGTGTGTGTGTGTGTGTGTGTGTGTGTGTGTGAGTGAGAGAGAGACAGATTAAGTGACCCAAAAGAGAAAGTGAGTGTGCTGAAAAGCTACCACTGCTGGTATTACACATGCACATAACCGCACCACTAATCCTCTTAAACACACAATTTTTCAGACACACAGGAAAAACACACACCTGGAAACACACACTCACATATATACACACACTCACTGTTGTGGAGTCGTCGCCATGGTAAATGGTGACTTTGATCCTGCAGTGTCGGTATAGCGGGAAGTCATCACAAAAGCACACTGATGTCAGAAACACACCATCATCTGATCCCTGAAACACACACACACACACACACACACACACAGAATGCAGTTTGATCAATTCAGAG
>NW_024583303.1:34671-36220 GCF_018398535.1 Haplochromis burtoni | reverse complement strand
AAGAACAGGACTTGGCAGTCTGTGTGTGTGTCTGTGTGTACCTCTGCTATCTCTGCGCTGCAGTGCTTCCTGACTGTGTGAGTGTGTGTGTCGATGACAGAGATGTGAATCTGGATTTTGTCTCTGATGATATCCAGACCGTGACACTCTGAGAGAAGAAGGGCCGTGGGAAAGACGTAAGGAACAGAAACACAGGGTATGACACAGAAAATCAGCAGTGTTATAAATGAAAGCTTTAACAGTGTGTGTGTGAGTGTGTGTGTGTGTGTGTGTGTGTGTGTGTGTGCGCGTGGACATACCCACTGTCAGGTGCAGCGGAGATACTGTAGCAGCAGTTTCTGCTCCACCTGGTGGCCACAGAGCAGCATTACATCAGCTGTGAACTATTCAAACCTGTTAGTTTAACACACATCCATGTGCTATTTTTATAAACCCTGTGGCAGCTGGGATAGGCTCCAGCCCAACCACAACCCTGATAAGGATTAGTGGACGAGAATGGATGGATGGATTTGTCCACTGCTTATCTGGGTTCAGGTCATGTGAGCAGCAATAAATAAAATAAAAAGTATAATGTCTCTTTGACACTGAATTAAAACAAGAAAAACTTCTTTGACCGACATGCTCACCTGCACCTCCATCATTGTCAGGGCTATCCGTGGTGGTTTGTGTGTGTTCCTGCGTGTGAGTGTTAATGAGCGTGCGCAGGTGTGTGATGCGTCTCCTCAGCTCCTCGATGTTGGCGTCTCTCAGGCTGATGAGCCATGACGTGCACTCTGCAGAGCTGCTCGACTGCAGGAACACGGGAGGGTCGCCGCTCTCAAAGCCTCAACACACACACACTAACACATTTTACTGTGCTCACATAGTATGCGAAAAGGTTCGTTAATGTGTGTTTGTGCGTGTGTTACGTACTGACAGCCAGCCGTCTGCTATTGTGTGGAAGCTTCATGACGTTACATCTCTCCAGCAGCAACACCTCCTCCAGCTCACCAGCCTGTGTTAAAGTTTCACGTTTTCTCTTTAATAAAGAACAAAAAGACACGTTTCCTGGTTTTCTTGGGGTCTCTATGTTGACTCTCACCTGCTTCTTCAGGATGAACAGCAGGTTTCCTCTCAGACGGCAGAACCGCTCTGTGAGACCTGTGAAAGCACAGAACGGCTCACAGATTTCTGAACACTAAGATGGAAAAATCTGTCTAATGGGAGCTCTGCAGAACGTGTTAAATAACAGCGTTTTCTTTCATGACCTTTAGATTGTGAGTCAGGAAACTGTTCTACCGGTGGAGACTCAGAGGTTCCAGGAAGTAAAGTTAGAGTGACTCAGGCAGGAGATGGAAACAGACGAAGATGACTGCAGAGCAGAAGAGAAAAGAGACACAAAACAAAGGAGAAGAAAACGACAGAAACATGAGAGAGCAGGATACAAAAAACAGAACTAAAGATCAAAAAAGAGAACTAGTAAAAAAATAAAGACGATAATTAAAGAGAAAAAATAAGAAAATGAAGATGAGAGGCAAAAGATAAAAGAGAACAAAATAGAACAGAAGAT
>NW_024583303.1:33902-34651 GCF_018398535.1 Haplochromis burtoni | reverse complement strand
CGTGTTAAATAACAGCGTTTTCTTTCATGACCTTTAGATTGTGAGTCAGGAAACTGTTCTACCGGTGGAGACTCAGAGGTTCCAGGAAGTAAAGTTAGAGTGACTCAGGCAGGAGATGGAAACAGACGAAGATGACTGCAGAGCAGAAGAGAAAAGAGACACAAAACAAAGGAGAAGAAAACGACAGAAACATGAGAGAGCAGGATACAAAAAACAGAACTAAAGATCAAAAAAGAGAACTAGTAAAAAAATAAAGACGATAATTAAAGAGAAAAAATAAGAAAATGAAGATGAGAGGCAAAAGATAAAAGAGAACAAAATAGAACAGAAGATAACAAGAAGCATAAAAATTAGGACAAATAAGGGAGAAGAAAATAGCAAAGAAGACAACGACAATGGAGAGCAAAACACTGCAGTGAAAGTGAAGTTAAATAAATAAAAAAGAGAACAAATGAAAAAAATAAAGATTATTTCCATCAGCCTAATAGAGGTTATGATAAAGGAGAATAGAACTGATCAGAATCTCTTACCTGCCTCCTGCCGTCCGACCCGCAGCGTCCCTTCTTTCTGGAAGCTCCCAGATGTTTCTTCTTTGGACAGAGACAGCAGCTGGCTGCGGTTCACTCTCAGCTTCATCCTCCTCCTCATCATCATCTGCCTGCTGACCCCGCCATTATGATCTTCTTCTTCATCACTATCCTCAGCATCATCAGGGTTCCGTGAGCGTCACTGCTTTCTAAACAGAAACA
>NW_024583303.1:31229-33842 GCF_018398535.1 Haplochromis burtoni | reverse complement strand
AAAAACCTGGAATATTCTGAGTACTGTGGCTATATTATTTACGTAGTAATAGTACCGCACACGGTTTACATACTTACATCCTTAAGCTAAGGCTTTGTGAAAAACAAATACATGAACATAAAGCGGAACAAGTGCACCTGCACGGTGCCACCAAGTTAATGCTTGACATTAGTTGTTGACATGACGGGAAAATGTTTATAAAAACAACCGAAAACTCGACTAAATATCCGCACGTGAGATAAAGTGATTCACAAGTGTTTTCCGCTTTTTCCGTGTCTCTTACCGGCACAAAAAGTGGGTTTTGGAGGGGTAATGACCAACTTTACCAGCCGCGGTGTGTTTGGATAGAGCCAACGCCACAGCGAAATAACGTTTGATCGAATCAAGTATCGCGAGAGTTGTCTGTCTTCCCAGATGCGCTACTAACGTGGAACTGAAATATGTCGCGAGAAAAACATCATTAGTCAGTTGGATTATATCCCATCGATTTACTGTTAAAATGTGAAAGCTTGTGCTTCTGAACGTTAGAGCGTTAACACTGGCTGTGCTAATATGGCTGTAGACGGTGTGCTCTAGGATGTTGAGGACTATTTAGAAATTCTCTAATACCTCATATTGCTATCACCGCCCCTCCAGGTGAGGACAGGAGATTAACGCAAGCATCCCCTACAGAAAAACGAAAAAACTTCCGGGTGTGTGTGACTTTTTTTCCTCGTTCTTGATTTTGCTTCACAACTTTTTAATTAGTCCAGTTTTCAGCTTGTAAGGTTTAAATATGCGGAGCTGACGGCAGGGAAAAAAATCAGAAGCCCGGAAGAAGAAAAAGCAGAGTTTCTTTTAAAGCTGTGAAGGTAAAAACTGTCTGCAGTGTCTCGAGTGGGCGCTGTCTGTTTCTGTTTAACTTATTTGATGTCAAGAGGGACTTAAACACGCTTTAATCCGCCTTTAACGCGTATAAACTGATGTAAAAACTGGATTTAGTTACTTTGTCATGTGTGAAAATACTTCGGAAGTTTCTTGCAAAACCTTTAAAAAACTCTACTTGTATGAGGCTTTTAACTTCCAGCTCGATGTAGCAATAAACTGGAAACTGAGTGAATAAGAATACAGCAGGAAACTATTACTACACATACAAGCTATTACTAAGATTAATGTCGTAAAATGATGCAGAAATTCATTCTCTTTTTCTGTTTGTTTGTTTGCTTTTTACCTAATCGTTGTTAGTTTAGGTTTCCTCTCTATTTTTAACCTGCAAACTTCTCACTAATCCAGCTGCAGAAAATCTTTAGAATTAAATAATATAAATTACGGGCACTTAAAAAGAGTAACAAATCTTGATTGGTGGTGTGTGTGTGGTGTGTGTAGTGTGTGGTGTGTGTGTTGTGTGTGTGTGTATTTTAAAATACAGTTTTAATTGATTTCTTTATTTTTTTTTATATTAGTGTCATTGTTATTTTTTTTATTGAAGCTTTCATTATTAAAAATGTAAACATTTTTAAGTAAAGCATATGAAGTTGTGCGGTAAATGGGTAAATCTGACTACATTTTATTCATTCTAATTTTTAATTAACTCTAATTGTTTCATGAATTTCTTTTTCAAGGTTTTGTAAAACTTAAAATGAATTTAAAAATAATGTATATGCGTAACAGTAGTTTAAACAAAAAGGTTTTAAATTTCTGGCTTTTATTTTATTGTTGGTGGAAGTAAAGCATATTTCCCTTTTAATAAGCAGAAGTTTAGATTATCTTAATTTTTCCTGTTGCATTGTTTATTTTTTAAATGCGGCCTTTTATATCACGTTTGCATAATAACTTTGTCTGGATCATTTCTGCCTTGTGATGTTACATGTGAGGTCAAAGGTCACCGTTTACCTGCTGATCTGTCTTATCGCACACTTATAATGAGAGGTTTGTACTTTAAGTAAAGTTAAGTAAAGTTTTAGAAGATTTAACTTTATTACCTGTGTTACAGTGGCTATTACTTGTCCATGTCATAAGAGTGACTGACTCACAGGCCCGTAAATGGCAAACACGTCTCAGCTCGTGAGTGATTCATGCAGCTTTTGGGTAAAGTTGTTCAGTCAGCGTGTGTTTAAACTCCCTCTGTAATGTTGTCAGTCTGTTTTAAGATGGCACGAGGTTTGTTTTGCAGGATGCAGGGTGTGTTTAAAGCATTTGGAAGTCAGATAAGCCTTCATTTGCGGACTTTCATTTTTTTAGAGCTGTGCACTTCTGTGACCAATAGGTGGCGTTAGATTCTGGACTGAAAGAGATGCTGATCCTGTTTGTGCTTTTATTCTACCATGTTTTCCTTTAACTAAAGTAATCTTAGAAGCAAGTCTCACACTGCATGGCATTTATTTTGACTGTTATTTTAAAGCAATATTGAATATATAAGCAATACATACACACATTTTGTTTAAGGGGCCACCCAGGCATAAAAGTCATATTCACCTTCACACTGGCTTAAACAAAAGGTGTACAGTTGCATCACGTCAGTGTTGTCCTGGTTAAACATCCAAAGATAGTTTGACTTTAAAAGAGTTCACTTACTTTTTTTTGTTTATTTTATGGAACACGATGAATAACAGCATTGTTACTGATAATAATAAT
>NW_024583303.1:28142-29312 GCF_018398535.1 Haplochromis burtoni | reverse complement strand
CTCCATTTCACTCAAACCTGGAATACAAACTTGTTGGATGGTCTGTACCATACAACAATCCATGCATCACATAAATCCATTCTCCACAAAAAACCACCATTAACATGGTCGGGAGGTCCAGTTCAGTGTCTAAGAGATGAAGGATTACCACAGCTCTGTATCTGACTGCACTCCTAACTTTATGCCTTAGAGGTTTCCAAATGGATGATTTATAAAAACATGAGTCTTTGTGCAGTTATGATGGAGGGAACCATCCATACAGGCCAAAACAGCTTTTTATTTGCAAACATGTTTATTTTGGATATAAAGTTGGGGAGCACAGGGGAGCCAACCTCAAGTGAACATTCTGTGCTTCAGTCCCAGTGGTTGTTGTGCTGGTTAATCATATTCATTCCACATTAAACTGTCTCTTTAATCTCTCATTTTTCTTTCCATGTATAAATTAGTTAGATTAATTTGATGACAACACTGTAAAATATATTAACTAGATTGATGGTTTGAGTTGTTGTCTAAAAACAACATAGAATCTGGTGGGTCACCAGTCATGGAAACTTTGATGGCTCAAGCCACCTGTGAAACCTCAGATTTGAAAATCTGCTGTTTGATTCAAATGTTATACACATAAATGGAGACCATTGGTAGCACCAGAGTTCTTCAGGAATAAACATTAAACATGGTGAAAAGAATAAATGAAATGCCCCCATCCATCCATCCATCCATCCATCCATCCATCCATCCATCCATCCATCTTCACTTATCCAATTCAGTGTCATGTGTTAACTTTATTTACCAAACATTGGTAGAAACTACTACAGACTCCATTAGTAAAAGAAGGAAAGTATTTCAGAAAAAGTATGAACCACTGAACTCAGATCTCTTCACAGCTTAAATCACAAACAATAACAGCATGTCTGGCCTATAGTTAATAGATAGAGAGGATATCTATAGTGGACTGATAAGTGGAGAAACAATTTCTCCATAAACCTCTGTTATTGGACCTTTAATAACTCGCCACAGAAATCCGGACCCTTACAGTCACATATAAGCTCCTCTAACCTTTGGAAAAATCCAAGGTGGGCACTGAGAGGCACTGTGTGCCTCGCTGTCACTTCAATGTGGCACGAAACCTTTGAGCTAATTTCCTGCAGCACGGTGAGCCTTCCAGGTGTG
>NW_024583303.1:25581-26929 GCF_018398535.1 Haplochromis burtoni | reverse complement strand
TTTTTACTTGAGGTATTTTAAGGATATTTTGATGCTCAGCTTTGTCCACTAGAGGGCGCTCCAGAGTGTGACAACTGCAGCAAAGTCATTAGACTCCTGTTGCATCCAATCAAATGCACTGTTATTGCTGCTGATACAAGCATCACTATACTGAAGTGTAACTGTACGCATATTTGAAGTGTTTTCATAGAAAAGTGAAATATTATTTATGTGTCTGTCCAAAAAGTTAACATTTTAATAACTTTAACAGCTTTTGTAGATCCAGTCTGATCCATACATTTTAATAGTTGAAAGAGATTATTGAAATATTATGATTACTTCTTTTTCTTTGTCATGCGTTGTGTAAATGGTAGGTTCATTAAATATAATTAACATTAAAAACATCAGATGAACTCCATTGTATTTTCATTGCAAGTGAATATGACTTGATGATTATATAAATCTTTGACCCCAACTCCAGGTTTCTCACTCACACCTGAGATACCCCAAGGTGTGGTGATTCAAGGTAACAACAGCAACCCTGCCAGCGAGAAGTTCAGAAGAGTTCGCAACTGGAGCATCACCAAATATAAGGTTGGAGGATTTTGACTAGACTTCCTGTTACTGTACTTTGGTGCCAGATATAATCTTTTACTATCGATCTGGTCTCCCCACAGTATACCAGGCAGGCTCTTTCGGAGAAGCTTGGCCGTGGGTCTCGTACCGTGGATCTGGACCTGGAGCCCCGCCTCGAGCTGCTCAAAGACGACCGACAGCGCTATGAAAATATGACCAGTCTGGCTCAGACGCTTGCCAGTCAGCTCTCTCAGCTCACAGTTACCCAGAAGAACCTCGGGGATGCCTTCACAGAACTCAGCGTCAAAACCCCAACTCTGCACGTAAGTATTGGGGATACAAGCTGCTACTTTAAGTCTACCTGCTAATGCTAACAGGATTACATACAGTAACCTTTGATGTATTTAGAATTACTAGATCCAGCGCTGGTGACATGCTGAACTCTAAGTTTCTTTGTCCAAAGATTATATATAAAAATCCCCAAGTTATGCTGTAAAAACACAATCTCCTGATTGTTTACTGTTTTTGGTCGTCATATTGATTGTGACTTCCTGAAATATTTTCCTGAATGATAGATGTCAACACTCAGGTATAACTTCCACATTAGTGCCAATAAAGGAGTAAAAGTCGAAATCTGCTAGTTTACCTGCTACTGCAGACAGATTGTTTGGTTCCCCACCACAGACAGTATGAAAGACCGCACTAATTAAATAATATTAATGATAATAATAATTAAATAGTGAAATCCTGTGAAGCCCAGATCTGAGAGCTTTCGTCATTAAATATCTTGGTA
>NW_024583303.1:22544-23971 GCF_018398535.1 Haplochromis burtoni | reverse complement strand
GCCTTTGCAGCTCACAGCTTGTCCTGTCAGAATTTCCTGGAGAAAAACATCCAAGAGGCCGGAGAACATCTCAACAACGTCAGCACCGATGTCCCCTCCTTCCTGGAAGAAAGTTGACACAGCAAAGCAACAACCAATAGAGCTGTAAGGCAGAATCAGAGGGAGTCAGAGGAACATTTGGCATTCATGGATTCTCTGTGAGAAAAGTTTGGGAGTACTCAGCTAGAAATGTTTAATGTGATTAATTCATTTATACCAGAGTGGAATTTAATTTGTTAGATTTGGGATGAATTTCCAGCCTCACAAAGAGCTCTGGAAACAAAGTTGAGTGTTCGCTACAGAAAATTGGGAGTTAGCAAAAATAATTTATTTGGGATGTAGAAAGGGTTTCATGGGTTCTGGTGCAACTCATGGAGGTGTGGAAAGGCTCAAAATGTGAGTCTGTAATAAGTCTTAAAAATAATTCTGATTTAAGAGAAATATCATCTCATTCATTCAGTAAAATGCATTTATTCATAGACATACAAACACTCTCCTGGGTTTCTTACCTCTGTTTCAGTGTGTTGGGGAGTAAATCCATCTAATCCTCCAGGAGTCAGTAAGCCTTTCTTTGAACTTCCAAAATCCTCAGCCACTGCAGTCACAAGCTCACAGCTCCCGAAAGTGCCTCAACACCACTGCTGGAAAACAGTTTCATAGTTAAAAAAGGCTGCTACAGTTCTCTTGTCTCTACCAGCAACATTAAGCAAATTAAATCTGAGTGTCAAATATCTGCAGATATCAGCAGAATCTAACTGGTGTGAAAATATCAGATAATTGTTTTGGGGGTTTTTGTCATTTTCAACTTCTGTTGATGCTGAAAGCTAAACCTAAAACAAGTCAGTAACCTTTGGTTTTGATGTGCGTATTTGTATATTGATAAAAACCAAAATGCCAAACTCAAATCCAGCAACTGGTTACGTGTGATTCAGATTTTGTTTTATTTATTTTGACTGCTGAAGAATGGCCACCTCCAAATGTAGCTATCACAGTATCACTGTTCTTGGCTGGTTGCCACTTGGTTTACATCACAAGCAACTCTGTCACCTCTAAAGGTCAGTCACAACAAAACAGTGATCGTGATGTCGATAGTGAGCGTTGGTTGTCAGTATGCCAGAGATTTAGGTATAAACCCCTGGTCTGATTGGCTGTTGGTCATGTTCTTCGCTTGTTCACGGTGCAAAAACATGTTGGTCCAATGGTTGGCTAATAGCCAAAAATGTTGGCGTTTATCTAGTATGTTAGCACTGCTTGTTGTTTAATACCAATCTTTCAGGCTTCACCAGTAAAAAGGTTTTCCTTTTTATTTTGGACGTTCACATTAAGAGTTGCACATTAATAAAAGTTGTAGAGTTTTAAAGAAATAACCACACAGGCACTGTTTGTTT
>NW_024583303.1:19958-21317 GCF_018398535.1 Haplochromis burtoni | reverse complement strand
AGGTTTCTGGGATTGCGCAGTCATCAGTTGTAGGAAATCTGCAAGACAAAGTTGAAAGCTAAGGAGAAAATCTAATAAGATGACCTTGAATTTGTTTTTGTGGGTTTGTATTTGATGTGTATCTTTTTTTTCTTTCATTAAGTCAGATGGTGGTTACACCCAACTTGCCAAATCTAATATGTCTAGAAAAGATAAGCCACAGTCTTTGAATTGACTGAATTGAGTCGACTTTGTCTGCTTGTTTTTTACTGAAGCAGAAAGAGTTTGGGGTTTTCACCAGGCAAATGAAAGTTTGGGGATTTTTTTTTTTTCCCCCAACACCACCACAGTTTGTTGTCAACTGGCTTTGTTTCAGCAGTTTGATTATCAGTCAGCTTTTTCTCAGGATTTTACCCACAGGGCTAAAGTAAAACTGAAAGTGAAAATATAAATTTTGCTTTTTATTAGACGTGAAGAAAAAGGACCAACATGTATGTAGACACAAGGCAAAATTATTTTACTCTGTATATGTTAATAAACCTATGAAATAAAATCGATGAGTGTACAAATATGAGAGATTTTGTTCATGAATTTCTGGCTTGATTTTGACAGCTTGACTCTGTAATCATTTCAGATTTTACTCAGATTCATCAAATCTTTTCATTTTAGTTTCACAAATTCCCGGTCAGATTTTGCCAGGTGCTTTGGTTTTTCTTTCCTTTGCCAAAGTCTTTGTTTTTTTTGTTGTTTTTTTTTTTATTTTATTTTATCCTCACAGACTGAAAAGTATTTTCGGTGGCTGGCTATCATCAGGTGAAATCAGTTACAACGAGTGACTTGATTTCTAGTAAATTTCTGCAGCCAGCTGTAGTTTTATGGAAGATACCAGCTTGACCACTGTACAAACCCTGCCCCTTTACTCTCTGAGCTGTAGTCAAACTTGAAAAAGTGCAACACAATACTGCTACGACTAGCACATATTAAAAGTTTCAAAGTTAACTTTGAAACATCATGCTCTTCAACATTACTACGCTTTGGCAAGCAGTTTGCAAGTGTTTGCAGACAAGTCAGCAGCTTCCATGCAAACTGCTGTTGACTTTGGCAACCTGCTAGCTCCTAAAGCAATCACAAGGAGGTTTTTGTTGCAGTAACCGACACCTAATGACTCAAAGCAACCATTCACCAACCGGTTGGAGAATACACATTTGTTTTCCTTCACAGCCAGAAGTTGCCAGAGGGTCGCTGAAAGATCAATGCACAATCTGATATCGTTGTGTTGGTGTTGTTCCCAGATCAACGTAGTAAATGTTGTTCCAGGATCAACATTGCAAGTGACCAATCAGAATGTTGTGACGTCATACTTTTGCGACTTCGGGAAAA
>NW_024583303.1:0-19264 GCF_018398535.1 Haplochromis burtoni | reverse complement strand
AAGCAACTTAAAGAAGTCCAGACGCTTTTCTTTGCAAGCTCCTTTGACTACGATGACCTGGATGACTGAGAACCTTCACAGACATCAGCAAGTTACTTGTCGTTTTGAGCATTTTTATCTTGTAACTCGAAGTATAATTATGTATGCAAACCTCTTAAAAAGTTGAAAATTGTTATTGAACTTAGGTTTAATATCTGAGAGACTCAATAAAAATATTCAGTTTATTAAATTAACTGAATGATTTTTAGATGCTTTCCAAGATCTGCACCTGTTGTGGAAGCGAGACTAAGCCTGCCTCCTTTGTGGATAGAAAGTCATAAATGAGGTCATCTATTTTTATCTTTATTTATGGTTATGTATTTTTATATTTACTTAAAGTTACCGATTTTTATGCTTCAAATAATTATTTGAAGCATAAAAAATAGACATGGGTTTTTTTTCTTAAACTTTGTATAGCTAAACATTTCTTAAACTCAAACAGCTCATTCTCTGCTACATTTTTAGTCTGTGGCTTTACTTGAGTAGCTTCACATGATTTAGTTTGGCTCTTCATACAACTGCTGTCTGAAACACTCCAATTTAGTTCCCTTTTTTTTAAATCCCTGCACTAAAAGCTCACTTTCATCTCATTGACCAGCATCTGGAAGCTTGCCGAGGGGCAGCATCCAGCACTTGTAAATTGCTAAACTACTTTCTGGATGTGCAGATAAAACATCAGCTATAGACTCAGAAAGACTCACATTTTTGCATTTATATCAAAGTATTTAAAATTTTGACCATTAAAATTTTGACCATCCATCATTTTAATATTTAACATACTGAATTCCAGAAAAAAAATGTGTATATTATGCAAGAAAAATATGTCCTTCACTCATCAGACTCTTTAATGATGACAGATGCTGGCCTAACCTTGACTTTCCTTCAAGCTCAACTTAACACCAGCAACAAGAAACCTTAAAACATCAAATCTACGTGTGCACAGTGTCATTATAATTGTTTTCCAAGAATAAAAGGACTAGACTTGAAGCAGGGTGTATTAGTATGCAGTGTTGTGATTCTTGCTTTAAATGGAGGGGATCACTGAAGCGATTTTAGAATAAGACCCTGGTCTGTTTGTGGTTCTGTTGCTCTGATTGCTTTAAAGAGAGGCAATTACTCACCTGGCAACACCAGCACACAAAACTGATTCTACTATTTGTCTGAGCGAGTCTGTGAATGTGTGTTCCTGCATCCAGGCTCATTTTCCCAAACATTTCACCAGCGGGATAGAGTTTCTCACAAAGACTCCCACCTCTCTTGTCTCAGCTCCAGTTTTGTTTTTTTGTTTTTTTTAAAGAGGTTCGTCCACAAACTCGATGATTAACTTGTCAAGACTGAAGCACGCACTGAGTAGCTTCAGCTTTGCTTTACTCGTATTTGTTTGAAGGTGTGTCTTTCTAACATAGATGTGCGTTTGTATTACTTTAATATTCGTTTAGTGATGAATTTGTCCCATTGTTGTAGGGATGGTGTCCATCTGTTGGTCACTGAAATCTCTTAACAAATCACTGTAAGTGTTCACAGGAGGAGCAGAAGACACAAATGCAGTAAACCCCTAAATCCAAAGCGCTCACAAGGAAACACTTCCTACAAGAGGCTGGCAAAGGGCAAAAATCCAAAAACAGGGAAAGGTCATACATGAGGAAAAAATTAAACAAAAAGAAGAAAGCGTCTGGAAAGTAAGGAGACAATGTACCAAGTGAGAAGTGGAAAGCTAGTAGTGTATGTAGTTGATTGGCTAACTGAACACAGGCGATGCTCTCTGTGGAACCCGAGATAAACTTTTCTCAACAGTAGGGTGAGCGTTCTAAGCGATGGCCAATGACAGTGCAGGAGACCACTGATCGAGACCCAATCTGTTATTAAATACATTAGAGCTTTAAAGCTGTATTTTTTCTGCTGACCACTAGGGGCAGTTGCAGAAAGAAGTCTGATTGATAGAAGTCTGTGGAGGAGCAGGCCTTCAGCTTCTTTGCTTTGGCGCCTCAGTAAACACTTTCTTAGGGAGTTTACGGTCTCAGTCACTAATTTGTAGTGTTGTTGAATCTAACATGGGGTTTACTTTGGAAATGATGGTCACTATTAGGGTCAAAAGGCACAATAAAGCATAATCATTATAGCTCCTGACTGCTACGAGGAGGTGCAAAAGGGTGGATGCTGTGTTTGGAGTGGCTTGTGGAGGTAGGACCTCATCAGCCCTCACAGAAGTTTATTTCTACACATTTGAAATTAGAAGAAATGTTACTGTCATAACACCTTCTATATAAAAACATGATGAAAATTGTCAGGAAAAAATCCCTTACCCCCAAAACGCCCCCCCAAAAAATTGAAATCCAAAGGTTGTAAGAAACTGAGGATTTTTCTCATAATTGTCATGTCCTATTAAATGAGACTTTAATGCAGTGATTCAAACCATAAACTCTTCAAATAAATGACAGTCTGGAGTACTCTAATTTATCCACAGACCTCTGTACACGTTTTGTAACCTAAAGAGTCTCCCCCTGTAAAAGCAGGTAAATTCAGAAAATCCAGTCATATTTTATATATTTATGGCAGAATAAATGAGCCTTAAGTAGTAATGAACTACCAAAGGTAAACTCACTGAAAAAAGCTGTCACCCAGTGTGCTGCTTAACACTGATATGATGTGTTTTTATTTATTTTTCATAAATAAACATAACCATGAGAAGGGAAGCCTGACTGTTTGCCAAGGGAGGGGCTGTTTGAGCTTATCTGAGCTGCACACACGCGCGCACCAGAGACAGCGCTTTTCCTTTCACCTGAGTAAACACGCATGCGCAGCGTTCGGGATCCCTACCTCCCTTTTCCTCTCTCCCTGCCTCTGTCAGTCCAGAACTTGGCTGCAAGCAGCACGATTCTTGTGGATGCGACCGGGATCAGTTGACATCGCTTCGCTGTATATTTGGACATTTTTTAAACGGGACTTTTGCATAGGAGCCGCAGCGCCGCTGAGTACGCGCAGTGGGGTGAGTTATATTAACAGAAAACTAACCGCTGGTTTATAACTAACTAAATTGATTTTAGTTTGCCAGAAATGTAACTTCAGAGCTGAATATAAGTTATCTGACAGACTAACGAGCTGTTTAATAGGGGGGCGCTTTGCGCTAACCAGACTACATGCAAATTTCTGTAAATTCTTGGATCAACACAAACAGCCAGCGGCGTAATATTCCTATAATGATTAATTAAGTGGTGTTCAAACTTGACAGTGTTCCGGCATGGTTCATGTGATACTCACACTCACATTAATGTTTTAATCTGATATATTCACACCTTCACACCAATCATTTGGAGCAGGTGTAAAACTGTGTGAATAGCAGCTTTCCATTAAAATACATGTTACCTCACAGGCAAGTCAAAGTCCCGCACAGTTACGGTGTCCTGTGCCTTCACAGAGACGCCGTAACTGTGCTGCACACACATTGTTCAGTCAGCTGATGAAATGTGGAAAAATGCAGACCTGTTATTGAAACGGAACTTTCCCCCCTCAGGCTTTCATCCTGTGTTTTAAATGCAGGGTTCATTAAATGTAATCCTCCCACCTTAGCATTAAACTGGGCTGCTTGTGACCTTAAATTAAAACGACCCCCGGTTTCGAGGTATACCGGTGGCTGGTGAGATTCTTTGGACTGAGCTTTTATTGGGGTTTCCCGGTATTCTGCTGTGCAGTGAGATTTCTGGAATATTCATTATGTTTGTGCTTTTAGTATCCTTGATAAGTTGATTGTTGGTCTACTGCCTTTGCTGTGGTTTTGCTGCAGTATTTAGAGTGTTTTCTGCAGTGTACTTGTGGTGCTTATGTCCCATAATATTTCTATAATGGTAATTTAGTGAGAGTGAGGTTAAAGTGCTGCTGTTTCTTAGGATAAATATGCTCGGATACAAGAACACTTTAGCCCCACTTCAGTACTTCTAGTAGATCCAAAACAGTCATTGTTGCAGTCATAGCTGCTGTGACAGATTGGTGCTTGTTGGTGCTTTTCCATGAGTGCTGTCACACTTTAATACAGTGAAATGCAGTCTGCTGTGGCTCTGGCTGCTTTCATTAATCATTAAACTGTTTTTTGTGTGATTAATTGTCTAGAACATGCCTTCAGATCCTTTTTTGTCCTTCATTCGATGGTTTTCTCTGAGGAAATAGACAAACTCAGCAGCGCATGTTTTAAATATATATCAGAAATGTTCATTTTTATAGCTGCTTCTAAATCATTGCCTATCACATCAATACATCTACCAAGCACTGGTATATAAAGAAAACCTCTTCAATTTATATATTAATACAAAAAATGAAACAGAAAAATCAGTTTTTAAGTCTTTGGTTGATATCTTTACTTTTCTTTAATTATTTTTTTAAACACCTATGTTACTTTTAGTTTATCCATTTTTTATAAGATTTCAGTAAACCAGACTACATTCAGAAATCTGTGAATTTAATCTTTTGTTATATAACAGCTTGTGCCACCTGATTTTTGTCCTTGCTTTACACTAAACTGAGTCTTCTAATAATATTCAAAATAGAAGGTTTATTTTTATTTTGTAAGATTGTCTTTTGGTATTTATTGTGGTCTGAATTAAATGGTACCACTTCTAATAAACGAGCTTCGTCTTTTTAGGAGATATGTTTCAATATGCTTCCGTTTAATTTGCTGCTTAGCGGTGCACACAGAATACAGCTTTGATTTATTTTGGATTCAGCACTCATGGTCAGATCTGCACCCTTGAAACCACCAAGCAGTTTTAAAATGTGTCAGAAAGTTTCTTTGAATTTCTAAGAACCTGTCCAACCTCTGTGTGATTACTGTACACACATCATTAATGTGAAGGTGCAGGGCTGTGAAAAAGGATTTGTTAGCTTCTCATTTCTTGGCTTTTAATATTAAACAAAAATGAGTAGTAAATACAAATGACAATTTCCTTTATTGGGGGAAAAATGATCCAAACCTACCTGATGGTAGCTGATGATCTAAAATATTTAAGTAAAAAAATATGCACAAAAATAACAAATCAATAGATTTAATTCACAGCACTGTGCATTACATCCTGTCTTGTCCTTTTATCTGGATAATTTGTGTGCAGCAGACAAACAGCTGGTTCTCTGACCGAGCCTCCCCGCAGACTGTGGCCAGGCCTCGTTGCTCTCTCTGCGGGTTATGCGTTCCGCCTGACCCCCTGACCTGCCAGGAGCTCCGGTGACGACACCACCGGGTGACATTTAACAAACGGGTTTCTGTTTGTCACCGTATGTCCCCGTCGCCGTGGTAACCCCAGAGACGAGGGATGCTCAGCCAGCTCTTTGCTTTGCTTGACCCTCCCCGACTGTAAAACACAGCGGTAAAGCTCTTCCTCAGATAAAGAAAGCAACCATCAGCCCATCAGCAGAGCCGTGAAAGAGATTCTCTTTTGTTAAAGCATTTTTTTCTATTGCTTTGTTTTTGTTTTTGGCACAACGGAGCTCAAACCCACAGCCAGAAGTGGAGCGTTTTTCATGCTAATGCTCTTTAAAAGCAGCTCGGATTCCTTTGCGAGACTGATCAGTGTGGGGGGTCCTTCTTCACCACCCCTCACAGACATACAGACAAACACATGTGTTTACTGTTGTTTCCCGGCTCAATGAGACAGAGGCCTTCTGCTCATCAGCAGGTTTTACTGGGGTTTCCACGGTGACTAAGAGCGAGTCTTTGTGGTGGGTCTGCTGTGCGCTCTGAAATCATTTGTCCTGTTTTATAGTAACTGATCACTTCTCCTGTTGTAATGCCATTAGTTTGTTAATTGGATGTTGGACAAGTAAGGGGGATCATTTCTAAAACTGTGTTGGTGGTTTCTGTGTTACATGTACTGGTAATTCATTTGCAGATTCTTGAATGGTTTACATATTTATGGATGCTTTTTCAGTTAAACTTTTGGTTATTTATTGGATGCTAGCAGCGATGTGTCTGTGATGTTTGAGGACTTTATTTCTAAAGAGAGAGTAGCATTGTGTTTGCAGGGCGACGATGGCGGGAACGCAACATATAAGGAAACCAAGGGAATTTATATTTATAATTTCCTATCATATAAGTGTATATATACACACACAACAATAGAGATATAGGGAGAGTGTCCAAGTATTTAAAAGTGGTTTCAGTGAAAAATGATGGCTCAGTTTTACCAGTACATTCTTGGACAGTTTGTTCTTCTACTTCTGAAACACTTCCTCAACACTTTTGGACTCGGTGGTTTCGGGAGGGCTTCAAATTCTCTTCTTCCACCCTGAACCTCATATATTTAGTGTGACAGCGCAGTCCGCCGACCTGCTGCTGTAATCCTCAAACTGAGGCGTTAGATCTGTCAGTGCTGGAGAAAGTGTGGGAGCTAATCTGTCAGACTGCTGAGCAACAACCAGCCATCCTGTAAACCTACAGAAATCACAGGAGGGAGGACAAATACGTATGTATTTAAAGCCTGCTGTGACTCACATGTTGCAGTCTGGAGCAGTTTCCCCTCCATCTTCTGTTTAATTTAGCCCTCAGAGCTGTGGCAACAGCTTCACAATGATGCTGTCAGCTTGCTCATCACACTGTACCAGCAGCCTGTAATTATCTCAATATGTTTTTCTTTTTTTATCTCTGCGATTGTCATTACATCGCCTGTTTCAGTCCACAGGCACGCAGAGCCGAGAGGAATTTGGCTTTCTTTAATAATCAGAAACAACTCTGTGCCTACAAATTAAACCTATTTATATTGCGTTTTTTAGCAAGTCAATTTCTTCGATTTGCACATTAACGGTGTGTTTAAAAAATAATAATTGCAGAGGCATCAATAAAAGTTTCTCTGAGGAAGAATTTAGTTAATCAGTATAAATCTGAAATGGCGAACAGCAGCTGGAGTACAAAGACAAATAAAGACAGCCTATTATATAGGCTAACTTTTTATAGATGTTATAATTAGAAAGGCTATAATTGTGAAAGCTGCTTTTTAATTATTTGTCAGTAAAATCAGGAGTTTTGTAGGTAAACAAAACTGTAACATTATGCATTTAAATCACCTGAAAATGACGCAACAGCAGAGATGATCAAACATCTAGTGATTTAAAAAAAAAAAATTAACATCAATTACTAATAAAATAAAAAAAATAAACACATACATAAGCTGTCAGTTTGTGCACAAATAACAAATAATGCAATAATCTAATTAAAAATATCAATAAAATCAAGTTAAATCAGACGATCTTGCTGGATTCAGAATTAGCACCAAGCAAACGTGGTTAGCATAACATAAACGGGCAGGTGTAAAGTAAATTGCATTATTGAACAATTGCACGAAGGTGAAAATGTGGGGAAAAGTCATCTGTGATGGTGCTATGATCCACTCTTCCAGCAAAACATGGAGTGAAACCAGAAGAGATGGCCTGTATAAATGCATCACCTGCAGAAACTCAGGCAGACGTGCAGATTTTCATGTGCAGACATTCGGCTTTATTGGAAACTCTCTGAGCTCAGCCTCGGTGTCAAACCACCGGGGGATTAGAGCGCCTTATTTGTCGCGGTTCCTTCAGCAAACCAGCACTTATTTTGTCCATTCTCACAAACACTTCACATTAAGATGTCAGTGAGATATTTTTTTCCGCAGAATAGCTGAAAAAACAAAAATCTTTTGCGTTTTGGAACAAAATAACCCTCAACATGACAACGCTGACGGCACTGAGCTGAAGGAAAGTCTCGGCCCTGATATTAAAGTCTCGCCTGCCTTTTTTCTGAGATCTGTGTCAGACTGGAACTACATCCCTGCACATTTACTGGCCTTAAACTCTTATCCAGTTTGACAGAGTTGGAAATGTTCTGTCCTTCATCAGTCGCGCACATTCGCCATGTTTAAGGTTATTAATTTGTTTGTTTGTGTCCATCGATCCAGATCGACTTCCTCCCCCTATAATCACACAGGACACTTAGTTGGTTTGCTTCTCTGCTGTTTATTAGAACAACTAGAGGATGTTTTCACTACTTCACCCTGAAACAAAAGGGCCTAGCATGACTGTGTTAAGCTAACACCGTTACAGCAACAGTGCTAACCACTGTTGCCCAAGCTAGTATGACTGGGACAGCACGGTGGAGCAGTGGTTAGCACTGCTTGCTCTGTGGTCAGCACCCCCCAGAAAGAAGGTCCTGGGCTCTTTCTGTGTGGAGTTTACAGGTTGTCACCGTGTTAGCGTGGGTTCTCTCAGAGTACGCCGGCTTCCTCCCACACTCCAAAGACATGTCGTAAGTCAAGTTAGGTTAATTGGCGATTCTAATTTACCCATAGGTGTGAATGTGAGTGTGAATGGTTGTCTGTCTCTCTGTGTTAGCCCTGCAACAGAATAGCCACCTGTCCAGAGGGTACCCTGCCTCTTGCCCTATGGTAGCTGGGATAGGCTCTGATAAAGATAAGCGGGTGAATGCATGGATGGAAAACAAAGGAATTTTCTACAAATGCAATTATATGTATCAACACTGAAACATTCATTAAAGTTAGGCTAACCTTAAAAAAAGTAAACAAGATATCAGTACAACTGTACTTCCAGTTAGTATCTGTGGAAAAGCTAAAATCTAGGATTGGATAAGTGGAAGAGAATGAATGGATGGATTAACATGACTGCTGACTGTATCCAGCGAGCAGTGGTTTTGAGAGCTACCTTTATAAGAGACACACTTAAGGTGTGGAGCTTGTTTCACATGTTCATAAAGTTTACAGTCGCTGCAGTGAGTTAAACAGCTCAGTGTGCAGCGTGTGGCTGTTATCTGAACGCAGCTGCATGAACCTGACAGACAACAAAGTTTAATTTGATATTTTAATCTAAGGATGTTGGAGACAGTGACGCTCTGGCGTCCATCCTGATGATCTCGGTGTCATCATCTGCTGGTTATTAATATCTTGTTAAATGGCATGAGTCACTGTGAATTAGTCACCACCAGCACTGTGTGTGTGTGTGTGTGTGTGTGTGTGTCTGAGCATTTTAGTTCATGTTATTTGTTCAGTTAAATGTTTGCATGCTCTCTTTCTTTTGTTCATCTGTTCTGTGACAGAGGGGAGGTCAGATGAATTTGTGTAAATATTTGTCACTCCATTATTTTGCAGACAGGTTTGTGGGAACTTTTGTGTGTCTTTGTGTATCCGTGTTTTACCGTAGACTTGCACTGCCGTTTAGGCCTCCCAGCTTGGCTGCATGTCTTTTCCAATGTAAATCAGTGACTCTCATTCAGAAGTCATGGTGGGAACTGTTATGATGAGGAGTTATTACAGAAGTCATTTAGTGTTTTATTACCTCACTTCAAGTATAAACTGCAGTCTCTTAATATTCTCAAAGATGCCCCATGCGTAGGCACAGCGGCAGGCCAACAGCTGTCAGCAAATCCACTTTCAGATCCCAGACTTTAAAACGAGAAGAACAAGTTGAGGTGCCTTTAATGTCGGCTCCAACACCACTGCACTCAACAAGTGTTTAGTGGTCTAAGTGGATCCTCAAATCCTTAAATGTTCTAAAACCCCCCAAATTATGAATGAGGTCTGGTGTTGTTTAATCAAAGTCTGTTGGATCACAGAAAGGGACAGCAGGGATACCTCAGCATATCATAGAGCATAACAATGAAACTCCCAGCCAATGAAGGAGGCCGGGAGTTTGCTCCCAGAGAGATTTCTGCGTCTCCTTTGTTTGACTGTGACACTGAGCAGCCTTTAAAGTTTCACTGCTCTCATGCAGCTGCCACGCCAGAATTAAACAGCAGCTCTGAGAGTGGAAGAACAAACACAAACTCACGAGCTTAAAGACGTACTACAACATATACAATATACTTGATCTGTAGTTCTTTGTGGATCTTTCACCTCCCCTCTGATGATTTCTTTGACTGGAGTAGGCGGGGCTCCTCAGTCCATTTAGACCAGAAGAAGAAATAATGCATCACATGAAAGGCAGGCCCGTCTTTTGTGAGCACGCTCAGAGCCTGGTGCAGGAAGCCTGGGGTAGCGAGAAGCTCTGTTGTGGTGCTCAGCTGTGCCCGGCCGTGTCGAGCTTTATAGTACACACAAGATTGCAAACACAGTAGTCTATGTTTGCCTCACGGGCACTAACATGACCACACTAGACTCTTTTAAATACAGACGCAAGTACTCTTAAATTGTACTTGAATCTAAAATTGTCAAAATTGTGAATGAAGTCTGGTGCAGTTTCATGGACACTCCGAGTTGAGACAAAGTCCAGCTGGAAGACTTGCTGCTTAAATGATGAGTTTAAGTTTCCAGTGTGTGACCAGTGAGGTTAATTGTTACCCACATCCAGACCGCCCCGTTCCACCAGCTCTCTGCTTATTATTCACTCACACGTCGTCTCTGTACTCTGATGTGACCAAAGCAGCGAGTTACTCGTCGGGAAATCATTAGATGAAGAAAAAAAAGGAGGAGGAGAGATTTTTCATGGTGGATCAGAGTCTCTGTCAGTTACTCATTCACACTTTGTCTGAGCCGAGCTCTCTCTCTCTGCTTCGGTATTGAGGTCAAGCCGACTCTACTGGAATCTGGAGCAAATGCTAGAGCTGGATGTATGGAAAGATCATAAGTGGGTCAGCCGAGAAAGACAAACTAAGAAGGAGCGTGCAGCCACTAGAAGGGTTTTCTGAATGAGTGCGCTTCACTCACGCAGTGGATCTCCCAGCTTTCGATAGCACCTGGGGCCATTGGTGCGGATTTAAAGTAAGGCTTTTTATAGCCATTATTAAATAACCATTACACAGGCTGACTCAGGTTCATGTTCCCCAGAGGATGAGCCCCATACTGACCTTTCTCCAGTGCCACGATGGGGTTCACACTTGTGATTTTTATTCAAATAAATTTGTATATAACACATTTAGACACTAAATGTAAATCGGGGGATGCTTTCATCACTCAGATCACCTCCTGCACAACTTTTTAATCTTCTTGTTTATTTATTTTTTTTGTTCCTGGATTTATTTTTGGCTCGTTTTTTGTGTTCTTTTAAATTTACATTTTTCAGTTTCTGTTTCATTTTGTGAGTGATTTGTTTCTCTCTTTGCATTTTATATTTATGACTCTTTTATTGTTGTTATTAATATTTTGTTTTACTTTTTGGGGGATTTATTTGATTACTTTGTTGCTGTTTTTGTTTATTTTCAGTTATATTGTCACCTTGATTTTATGTCTCTTTTGTTTATTTGTTTTTGAAAATATATCTGTGGATAATTTGTGTCTCTTTGTGGCTGTTTTGTCTTTTTTGTTTCTTAGCAGCCTTTTTCCATGTCTTTGTCTCTGTACATTTAGTTTTTCTTTTTGTAGCTGTTTGAGAATTGTTGTTGCTGTTTTTCTGCATGTTTTACTATCACAGTCACCTATTGGTACCTGCCATGGTGACCTATGTTTGTTTATTTGTGACATTTTACTTTTTATGGGTGATTTTGTGTCTCTTTGTGGTTGTTTTGATCAGCTGTATGTCTTTTTTCTTTATGTGCACTTTTTTGTTTTAATTGTTTTCATTTTTTTTAAATCGGCTTGTGGCTGTTTTTTATCCATTTGTCTGAATCTTCTTCTTTTTGTGCATTGCTGTTTTTGTGTCTGTCTTTGAGGTATTATGCTATTTGTTGGGCTATGCTAACGCTTTGTGGTCTTTAAGTCACTTTGTTTCTGTGATTTTTATTTTTTTGTGAATATTTTCTGCTACCTTTTGGGTAGTTTGTGTTCATTTATTGCTTTTTGTGTCTATTTGTTAATGTTTTCTGTGTCATTGTTAAACATTTTGGATTTTTTGGTCATTTTGTATCTGTTTGTAGCTTTTTTGTGGACTGTTGTAGTTCTTTGCATGTGGCTATATTTCCTGTTTGTAGTTTCCTGTTCTTGTTACCGTAGTTGGTCTTTATGGCTTTTTAATGCCACGTTAAAGTCATATTTTAGTTTCGTTGTCATCCATTTACATTTTGCGTTTTTTCCGCACTTTCTTTATCTCTGGAGCTGTTCTGCTCTTATTTTTGTTGATTTGTGTGAGTGTGGCCATTCTTGTTTGTACTTTTGTGGCTCCTCCTCTACCGCACAACCCCATTGTCCAATTAGAAACCTTCATGAGAACCAGGTCAACAGTTTGGTATTTTTGCATTTTGAGTTATGTGATTGGACCTCATCATCACTCACATTTTAAATCAACTGCCTGAAACTGTTTAAAGAGAGAAAGTTGTCAAAATGTTTTGTTTGTGGTCCTTTGAGGATGAAGAGATGCGAGAGAAAAAAACAGATCTCAGGGTGTTCAGGAGAAAAGGATAATGTATGTGTAGTTTTAACACACGTGCACATCGTGACCTAAATGTGTTCTCTGCCAAGTATACAAACTGTCATTGTTTGTGTTACCATGACAATCAGCAATACTATGACTAGTTGCACAGCCGTGCATGCCGACCCAAACCCTCATGCTTCTGCAACTGAAAAACACTAACGACACCAAATAAGTAAAGCAAAGCCAGCACATCACGTTTTTACTGGAAAGTTTGCTGCTCACAGCAACATTAGTTTCTTAATAATTTTTGTTCATTTATTTGATTTTATTACATTTATAAAATGTTATTAGATTTAATTTATTAAAATTAATAAATATATTTTCATTTGTTAAATTTTTAATAAAATAATAATCGAAATATAAATGTTTTTAAAATACAAGATATGCTCTAAGAAAACAAATAAAACAAACAAACAACTAACTTAATATCCCGAGAGATTAAAGAAAATATTTTTCTCATTTTTGACTAATTGTAAACATTTACACACAATCAACATAAATGAAATTTGGCTGAAAAACAATGTTGTGAGATTAACTTACGTAACACACTCATCTCTAATTCAACAGCAGGAAGTGTGTATCTCTGTCGACATGTATCCAGAACTTCACACTGGGGAATCTTGTATGTATTAAATAATTCATTCGTGGGCTTCCTGCCGGTGGCTGTCAAAAACGCCAAAGGAGTTGTTATTAGAAAAACTGCAATTAGCAATGCTCTTCATCATGGTGAGTAAGAGTTACATTAACCATGAAGTTTTCTGCTCAGTCCGGAGAGGAATAAACATCTAAACCAGAATTCACCGTAGTTTATTCAATAACTGTTATTTCACTCAAAACCACAAATGTCAATAGAGGATTAAAAAAGAAAAAGTGGGCTCGATCCTTAGTGTCTAAATGAATGCTAAACCTAGGCTTTGCATCAATCCTTGTACAGTAATAGAACAACAAAGGTCCAGTGCCATGATGATAATCAGGTGAACAAAACAGTTAGTGGGATTCCTGCTTTGGAGAGAGGTCCACTCAGTAATTGTGATATTTTACTCAAAATCAAAAATTTCAATCTTATTTTATTGCTAGGAAAGTTAGACAATCATCGAAACCTTAGGATTCATCCTCCTTAGAGGAACTCGATTTTACAGCAATCAGTTTCCAGTAACATATCCTGAGATACTTTGATGGTTTTGATTGATCCCACGATGATGGTAGACATGTTGAGGACCGAAGTTTAATAGTTAAGCAGCACATGGCAACACTATGGTGGTGCT
This sequence comes from Haplochromis burtoni, assembly GCF_018398535.1. NCBI lineage: Eukaryota > Metazoa > Chordata > Actinopteri > Cichliformes > Cichlidae > Haplochromis > Haplochromis burtoni. Next base: position 5,654 of record NW_024583303.1, on the reverse strand, counting down.
ACAGAAAAATAAAGAGAATTAATAAAATCAGTAGGATTGATATGCTGGAGAATGTGAATGTCTCATCCATATTCAGTGCAATCCATTTAACAGTTGTAGAGATATTCCACTCAAAACCACAAATGTTAAACCAGGGGGGAGATACTGCTGGAGGAAGGATTCACCCTCTGGGGAACATGAACGTCTAAGCCAGATTGTACAGCAATCCATCTACAGCATTAGCTGAAACAACAATAATCCTGTTCATGGTGGTCCTAGGAATAAAAGGCAGTGGGAGGGAAAAAAAGTCAAGAAGATTCATCCTCTGAGGAGCGTGTATATCTAAAGCGCATTCAATTAAATTTTATTTATATAGCATCAAACCTTAGTTATGTCACTCAAACCCCAAAAGCCAGCAGGATTCATCCTCTGGGGGACTTCAATGTCTGAACCAGACTCTTTATTTATTAGATGGGTTACAATATATTCAATTTCTAAGCATACCTTTGTACAGCAGATACTTTGACATCCAGGTGAGGCTGGTGATGTTTGAAGAGGGAATGAAATGTGTGTTAACCCTCTCAAGGCAGACCTGATTACCCCACATATATATTTTATGAGTTTTTTTTACTCAGAAGTACCACTGCAGGACTTGGTTGTTAGCAACTAAAAGTTTAATTTGAGCCTGAGAGGGTTAAGAAGAGAAGGAGGTCGGAGAACTGCTGGAGGTGTTTAATTGTTTGAAAAACAAACACAACAGGTTTCAATGGAGGAAAAAGGCTTGCACAAAAACGGTAGAAACACATACACGACTCAAAAGCAAATGTTTAACTTTATAAATGTTTAATTGCTTTTCATGTAATTACACTCACACACCCACAGTATGAATAATACAGATGAATGTCAGCACGAGACCAACATGCTTACGTGCCAAAGTCATTTTTCTCTCTGCAGCAGCTTTTTACATTTTGCATTCCAGTGAACACGATTTCTCCTATTAGTCCTATCACAGTGACACTGTTTGTTGATTATTGTCATACCAAATATAAAAAAATGCTCTCAGCTTACTTGAGGTTTTCTGTCTTAATTACCCAATACAAAGAAAAAGTAATTTTCTTATAGTCGACATGCGTCCTAAAATTCCAGATATTTTCTTCAACAGTTGGTGGAGAGTTAAAAAACCTTATATTGGACTTGGAGTTGATTGTGTAATGCACGTAATGTGTGTAATGTTTATCTGTGTGTATCTTTTTGCTTAGCTCTTTGGCTATGTAAAGAGAAAGATTATAGAAATTATAGAGATTATAGAAATTCAGCTACAGGCAGACCTTGCAAATATAAAATAACAGGCATAGCTCTATCACATTGGCACTACGTGGAGGTCAAACACTGGTTTATTTGAAAAGTTATCATGAACAGGAAAGAGAACATCAGCTGAGATTATTGTAAAAAGGAAGAAGTGCAAAAAAACTGTCAAAGATCAAAAAACGGTAGCTTCAGAAACACAGACGCAGAGAACAGCTAGTGTCTCCTTGAATGGTAGCGAGTGGTTGTCAGAGCTTGCTGGTTGTCACTTGTTTCATTCAGTCGTAAAGCACCAAAAACATACCTGTCATTGCTTTAGTCAAAAGCCAATACAAGTTGCTAACTTGTCTGCAAATGCTTGCCAACCTCTACTTTGAAAACCACTGTTTCTGTTTTATTTATTTTTTTGCTGTTTGGTGAATAGTTGGTGAGTAATTCCAGACAAGTCATCGTCTTCCAGTGCATAAATGCCACTGCAGCAGTCCTCTGAGAGTCGAGTCAAAAGCACCTTTCAGCAACCATTAGCCAAACAGCTGGGGAATACATATTTTTGCAGAGGGTTTTTGGCCGGTCTCTTTACTTTGTTCTTTTGCAATAACTTGATAAGTTATTGAAGTTTTTCCCATAGAATAAATATAATCATTTGATATCCCCACCTGGCTTTGGACTCTCAATTTTGAAGTCTCACCAGTTGTTAGCACGTCGGCTGCTACCATGAGATTTAGTTGGAGCCAGAAGTGGACATGTCTATTGGTACTGTAAGGTTGAAAATGTAATGTGGGAGTTTGTGTGGCTTGACTCCCTCTTGGAACCAGCCTCAAATGGCCGTTGGTGGATGGGCAATGAACTGCATTTCTCTAACAAACCTGGAACTGTAACTGCTGCGTCTGTAAAATGTGTTTTCTACTGTAAACTCAAAATTTGTTTCTGGTTCTCCCTATGGGTCACAAAGATTTAGTATATTTGGATTTAATAACAAGCTTAGCTAATTCTCTCACTTAAAGCTAACATTAATTTTCTCCTTTCTTTTGCTTACCAGCATCTTTAGATCTCGTAACCTGACCTTGGTGTCATCCGATGTTTCAAATGCGATGACCCATCTTCATCCTCGTAACTATACCCTTCACAATGGTCAGTTAATCGGCCCACTGATCTTACAGTCTGCCTCCAAACCCACCATCTCCCCTGTCCTCGACTGCCCCATCAGCAGCAGGGATGCATGTGATGGGCAGCGTCTCGCAGGCCACTGGGAGCCAAGATTTCTCTGTCCAACAAGAGGATGTAGCTGTTACCGTGACAATGTCTCTCCCTTCTCCTCCTCGTCCTCCATCGAGGTATGCTGACATAGAAGATAAGCAGATGAAATCACCTGACATTCCTCCACCACCTCCCCCACCTCCTCCTCCCCTACTGCCTCTGCCACCAGAGCTTGGACACCCTGCTGGTGGGCTGAAGAAGAAAAGGAGGGTGAGGAGTTTTTTCTGGAAAACGATTCCAGAGGAGCAGGTAGAGTTCCTGCTTTACATTTGTCTCAGCACATTGTTTTAACATATATATTTTTAATATATATTACATTGTTTTGCTTACTGGCAAACGTAAATGATGACTAAGCACCTCTCTGAAAACGCTTGAGTCCAAAGAGAAATCGAGCACTTTCATAAAACGGCTATTACATTACTAAAGTCTGTGTCTCAGGTAAAGGGACGGCTCAACCTATGGACTCAAGGCCAAGTGAAACAGAAATACGAGATTGACGCTCAGACTGTCGAAGAGCTGTTCGGTCAACATGACGGTCAATCAAAAACCCTGGCAACGCCCGCCAGGGGAGGGAAAACCAGCAGCTCATTTAGAGAGACCAAACAGGAGGTGTGTTTTTGATGCAGGGCTGCGTGTGCTGCTGTTTGTTGAAGGCATGGGAGATGGAGTGAAGTGTGTGTGACAGTTTCCACCAGGGCTTTGACCTCAGATTGACTCTCTCTCTCTCACCTCAGGTTTCCATCCTAGATGCTAAGCGAGGGATGAACATTGCAATTTTTCTCAAACAGTTCAAGAGGTAAATAAATCTCACTTGATCTTTCGAGCTCGGATCACCACAACACACACACACACACAACACACACCTACACCACACCACACACACCCACCTCGCTCACTACACACCACACGACACACACTCACACACACACACACACACACACACACACACCCACACACACACACACAGTTTAACCAACATGAAAACACAGAGACAAAGACAAAATATGTTTTTATGTATTTGGTTGTTCATTGCTGCCTCTGTTTGATTTCCATGATAAGAAGCATCAGAGCATCGCACTGATAATTTCTGACTGAAAGTTATGTCAAGTGGATTAAATTATGATAGGCAAGCTTTCACTTTAAAGGTCACGGATTTGATTCCCAGAGAAAAGAAGAAAAGGAAAGTCATGAACAGGAATGCTAAATGCAGACAGTGTTGTCATGTCGGTGTTTGTTGAGAATAATGTGGGTATGACACAGCATGACTATGACAAAATGACTGTCAGACGGAGATGGGAATTTTATTAGCTGATGGCGTGTCACAAAGCGATGCTGTATTGTAGTGTGTTTCCTCACCATCATCCTGAAGTGTTGAATAAACAAATGTGGTGATGTGGGCAGGTTATACTTGATTGAATACACTACAGACATGTGACCATATGTCAGATTAGAGGAAAAGACTGACGTATACGGAGATAATACAACAAGGGACGCAAGAGATGAAGCGAGCAAAATGACAACAATCAAATTCAAGTTGACCAAAAAAAGAGATGTAAAATAATAACTTAATGGAATGTGAAGGTTCTCAGTCATCTGCGTCATCGTAGTCTAAGGAGCTTAAAAAAGGACTTGAGCTTAGTTGAAGACCTTTTTTTTTTTTTTTTTTTTTTAAACCTCTCATCCGAGAAGCTTCTATCGTCTGTCCATCTGTATCTAAGGGACAAAGGTCACTCTTTCGAGGATATCAATGTTCGCATTTTGGACAGAGAAGACTGTTTGAAAGAGGAGTAAAATAATTCATCTATGTCCACTGTGAGCAACCATCTTTGAACAGAGGTGGTGGTTTACGACACCAACTGTCTGCCATCTATAATCCAGTTCTGAAATCCCTTCCCAGACGCCTTAACGCCCACTCACATCCTGGGCCATCTGACCTCAGGAAATCACACGATGGGGTGGGGCCAGGTTTCACAATGAGCTCACCTGAAACCCTGGCTGATTGTGACCTACACCAGTTTTCACACCTTGGCTCATGTGACTAGGTAGAGGATCATTAGGGCGTCCATTGTCCCTCTTGGGGGGGAAACTCCCATAGGGCTTAAAATCCGGGACCCTCCACCAATCGCTCTTAGAACTGAAGAAGCTTCTCGGATGAGAGGTGAAACGTCTTCAAGGAAACTTAAAGAAGTCCAGACGCTTTTCTTTCCAAGCTCCTTAGAATAACTTAATGGATATAAACTGATCTTAAATTGACAAATGACAAACTGTCTAAACAAAGATTTAAATTCATAATGAAGAGCTACAGAAGTGACAGAAAATAACTACAATGTCATTGATTATTGACTATTATTAACAAAAAGATTTAAACTGACAACAAAGAGGCTGAGAGATGCAAAATAGCAATAAGAAGAATTAAACCACTTGAGGAGAAAAGAAGAAAAATGAGAATGGTGTAACCTTGTGACAAAGGAGGCCAAATGGCTGAAAGTGAACTTAACTTGCATGAAGAGGTGCAAAGTGGCAATAAAGGGGTGTAAAATGGTTAAAAAGATGCAAAATAGGTGCAAGGCAACTGATGTTAGCCATGAAAAGATACAAAATGAAGACTGAGAAACTAAAATTGATCACAAAAAGAAAAAACAGTGACGAAGGGAAACGAAATGAGAATACGAGGAAATGCGAAATTGTTACAAGCATACATAATGTGATGACAAAAAGATGAAAATCTCTACAAGAGCGATAAAATAGAAATAAAGAGATACAAAATGGTAACGAACAGGCATAAAGTGGCTACAAAGGGACATAAAATGAACAAAAAAAGCGTACAAAATGGGACAAAACAGCAAGAAAGTGATATCCTACATTCAAATCAAAGCACAGCGCTGCTCCAGTGAGACACTAAACAGCTCGGCTACACCGCAGTTGTGGTTTGTGTGTCCTTGAGCCTGACGTCTTAATCCTCTGTAGGAGGGTTGGTGGTCTTGTCCCCAGGGGCCTGCTGTCTTGTAACCCATTCATGGTAAGGTCACCGCAATGCTGCTTGACAGAATTACTGCATTTATATTGTTCATAGATACGTATTCATGAAGCTTTAATGTAGTTCAAAGAATGAA
>NW_024583302.1:102351-113634 GCF_018398535.1 Haplochromis burtoni | reverse complement strand
CCAGGAATCAGGGGATGGGAAACAGGAGGGGAACACACCTGGAAGACATCACAGCTGACGAGGCAGGGGGAACGTAACCAGAACACACTGACATAAGACAGAGACCTTCACAATAAAACGGGAAACACATACACGCAATGACACAACACACAGGCTGGAGAACACAGAACATAGGAACATGAAACGTGAACAAGGAACGTACAAGAACCCAAAAATAACCACAGAATAATAATAACATAAACACGGAGTCGCAGACTCCGGATCATGACAAGTATAACATACATATATGCCACCTATCCTTTAACTGGTCATCTTACCACATGGCTTTGGCTGTGAGGACAGACACTTCTGCTTGGTAGGTAGATAAGATAAGATAAGATGTATGTGTATTGGACACTGATATTATTGCACATTAATTATTATTATTGCACCTTGTTTTAAATATAAATACTATTATTGTTATTGTTGTTACCCCCCCTAAAAAAGTCCAGGGAGGAAGCCAGTCAGGTCAACTGTTTGCTAAGGGCTATTGCCCTGTTGTAAAAGCTGTCCTTGAGTCTGTTTGTCCGTACAGTCCATCAGAAGAAAGTTGAAAAGGAGAAGCAAAGGAGCTAAAACAGGTCATTCTCCAATAAATGGAATATGAAATGAAAAAGGAAAAAAAGACACAAGGAAATTATGTCCCACTTTTGTTAAGAAGAAGACTACCAGCAGGACAGCACTGAATCACACTTCACTTTACTCACATACACACTCAAAAAAGTGAAACTTGGTGGTTATTGCATTTACAAGACTCTAACATGTAATTTGAACACAATGAATTTATGTTTCTAAGGTGAACGTAATAAAATCATATAAGATCTACATGAAATTTACCAACTTAGCGCCTCTTAAATTTATTCTTGTTGATAAGACATGATAAAATCTAACAAGTGTGGTTAGCTGCCTTAAAGACTCGCGATATCACAAGATCACGTGAGATTCTAAACAACAAGAGGCAGGAAAGAACATGGTTTGCTTCGCGGTCATCTTGGAAAGGTAAGAGTGAATCTATCTTGATCCATCTTGATGAAAATACTTTTTGCACAAAGGTATCATTAGTTTGTCGATTCTTTTCAGTTCTATTTATTCACATTTGTTTTGTTTTTTAAAAATATATCTGTTTGTTTATGCCATTCTATCTAGCTAACACGTTAGTGTAAGAATATAGCACAATGTCATGCTAGCATGATAGCCTAATATGAAAGACTTAGCTACTCAAAATATAGATATTGTTTATAACTTAACCTCTGCACATAAGCTAGTTTGGCTCTACCACAGAGACTGTTGTGATAAATTTACATTTTACGTGTGGGTTGTTGAAATTTGTAAGTTTGTAAGTTGCAACTGATGGACAGTGGTTTATTTAACAATTTATGTGTTTTTAGTACACTGAGGAGGAAAGACAAAACATGAACAGATGTGTTTTCCTGTTTTTTAATGTTTTTGAAATTAAATATTTTTCTACTTAATAAACTTGGAGACTTGCAGTTCCCTCCTGTAAAGATAATAAATGTTTAATCTTATCAGGTGGTGAAAGGTCTGGAGAGCTGGCAGCCCAGTTCATCAAATTCAAGGTAAGCTAATATTTTTCTTAAAAGTTATCACATTCCCATGTTAAAAATTTAATATATTCATTTGTAAGTGACATATAGTTTTGAGACCAAGAAAACATTGCATTCTGATTTTATGTACACATCATCTAAACTTTCTTGAATTGGGGGTATGGCATGATTAAATTAATACGCAAAGTAAAAAACAATATTAAAATGACAGACTTGTCTAAAATGCATAAATACTATTTGAAAAGATTAAGACTGTAAAACAATAGCCTCTCTATTTCTCACAAATTCCTGGTAATTCAACTAAAAGTTCTTTAATCCCACTGCTAGGTCGTTGAGATGGATTTCCGTATATATTTGTTTTTTTCCCCCTCAGAAGAGAGGGGGAAAAAAGAGAATACATCGCCAAAGGTCTTTGCTTGTACCTGAATGAAGATCCTGAGAAGCTGGTGAAGGATTACCTGGTATGTTAACTTGCCTGTATCCTTAACTAAGGAGATGATCAAAGATAAGCTTGAACTACATACAAAAAGTTTCAGGGGATGGGGTTTTCCTATAAATTACCGGTGGCTGTAAAAAATACCTTTTAAAATAGGAAAAGTGAGAGCTTTATGTTTCTCACTGGATACTACACGCACCATTCTTGAGTGTTTTATACTAACCTTATTATAATATCATTATAATAACCTCATTCATACACACATTCATACAAGATTTTTATGTAACATTTACACTTCAATGGATGTATCAGGAGCAACTTGGGGTTCAGTATGTTACCCATTGATAGTTTTAGTATCAGATTAGAGAAGCCAGGGATTAAACCAGTAGACAACTTGCTCTACCTCCTGTGCCACAGTCACCCCTATCACAAGATTTTGAAAGACAGGACATTGTTGAGGTATTGAATGAACTTCTCTTGAGTCAGGAAAAATATCGGGCAGTCATTTTTGATTAGATTTACATTATTATAAAGCTTGAATGAATAAAGCTTTTAGGTATTTTACATTAATGTAAAACAGATATATACTTTTAAAACTGTTTGCAATGGACATTAGTGAGAAATCATTATCTTTTTTTTTGTTTGTTTTATTGTCACAGGAAGTTGATAAAAAGCATCGCCACTGCCATAGCAGAGACAGCCTTTGGAATCTGTGTCTTTCGGTCAGAGGGTGCGGAGCCTGGCGATGACCCTCAGGATGTTATGATTGTTCTAGAGGGGGTGGAAGTGATGGGTGAGTTGGGCAATGTAGTTTTTGCAGTGACAATGTTGCTTGGTCTGGTCTATTCACTGAACCTGCTACCCTCTGGAACTCAGGTACACCTTTGAGGTCCTGCAGAAGATTCTTATGGAATTAGATGCACACGAACAATTCAACAGCACACAAAGTACAGGTTCTCAAAACACTATTTTCTCGTTGAGAAATGTTCCCATTACAAAAGCAACACCAAACTATTAACAAGGCAAAAAACAAAGCAAAAAAACCCTGAATCATATGCAAGTTTCAGCAGAAATAGTTGTTCAACACAGCAGGCTGCATTTTTTTTCACACTTAAGCGGTCCAGTTTTAGTGAGCCCTAACAAAAGCTGATCTGCTTTATATGATCTTCATGATTTCAATGTTCCAATTAAGTCCAGTGACATGTTTTGAATTTTGCCTCTGCACACAAACTGTGTAACAGTTTTGAAATTACAGCCAGTTTTATTCAGTTTTATTTTAGTCCCTCATTTTCAGAGACTCAGAAGTCAACATGATTTTATATGTAAGGACTGTTTTGAATACGTTGATGAAAATCCTGTGCAGTCATTTTTAAATCTGTGTATCTGTTTATTATGTAAAGTCGTATTTTATCATATTGTGATTAGATGCAAACTGTATTTCGTTACCCTGTATTTATGCGTAATAATCCTAGTCCTTTTGTCTTTAACACCTCCCTCTTTCTTGGCTGAATGCCTAGGCTTTAGGTAATTTTGTTCATCTCATTGACTATCCCACTTTTCCTTTCTAACATTTTTCATTTAGTACTTTCCTGTGCCTCCTCATCAGACAAACTAAGACTTTCCTTTGTCTGGAGGATACACCAAACTTCTTGTTGGCAGTTTTTTTGGCCACTTCAGCTGTCATCTGCCAACACCACCCTACCACCCAGAGCCCATCTCAACTCCTCCCTGAACTCAGCAGAACCTTGTTTCTTTAACTTCCACCAGTTAATCCTTGCCTCATCATTTACTTGTTTCCTCTTCTTGATGTCTATAGACATCCAACAGACTAATATCTGATGCTGCGTAGCGACATTCTCACCTGACACCACTTTGTAGTTTTCTATTTCTTTTCTTCCTGCAGCCTTATATATCACACTGTTCCTCCCTCTTTTTGAAATATATGTTCTCCACAGCCATCTCCACCCTTTTCCCAAAATCTATTACCATCTGTTCTTTCTTTTCTTAACAGAGTAGCTAGCCAGCATGTCCCTTTTCTCTCTATTCCTTTAATCTACATGCCCGTTTAAGTCTGCCCAGTCTATTTGTCTCAATCACCACACTTCCCCCCTGTGGACTGTCTCCACCACTTTCATGCAACTTACTCCAGAGTTCTTCTTGCTCTTCTGATAACCAAACTGTTGGACATACGCACTGACAACATTCAACATCACACCTTCAAACTTATGATCCTGTCTGACATTCTCTTCTTCTCCACAACACGGTTTACGTAGTCTTTCTTCAAGATTACCCCTACTCTATTTCCCTTTTATCAGCACGATGGTAGAACAGCTTAAATTCACCTTGCTTCCTCCTGGTCTCCTACATACACATTATGTCTAGTAAATACTCTCACGTCTACAATCCTCCCCCCAAAATATATTGGTTTAAGAGAGTTGCAGCATGTTGCAGCAGCTCTGGTAGTTTTTATGATTTCCTTTTACAGTTGTGGATAAATCTTGTGTCTTTAATGCCCTTTATCTGTCTGTATCGGTCTAGCTAAGATATATAAGACTAGTGCTCTCCAAAACGCCCCTGTTGCCCATAGCCACATAATTTGAGACATCACAAATGTCGAGCCTCAGCGAAAGCCAAGGCAAGGAGAATATATACACTCTCCATTCCCTCAGTCATTGTTGGGATTATGAAATCTCTGGTTAATAAGATGGACAGCCTGTGGCTGCCGACAAGACATCAGAAGGGTTATCAGGAGTGCAACATGTTATGCTTCACTGAGAAGTGAGTGCACCAAAGCCAGAATTCCACATTACCCTATCTATGTATGCTGAGCTTCCACAACCACAACTTTACTGACATTTGTATGCACATACAGAGATGAGAAGGAAAAAGAATGTGTTGAAGAATCTAACTCCACGGCATGAGGTGAACTCGGGTTAAGGCACACAAAAAATTAACTGGCTGAGTAGTTCAATTACTCATTTACTGAAGATGCTGAAATGCTGTTCCACTTCCCTGGTATTACTACTGAAAGAATAACTAAGGAGAATAAATAAAGAAACTAAGAAACTGCACAGCACCTTGAACATTGTCATTTCTCCCACAACCACAGAGCTAGATAAACATTTTAATCAACCAGAGCTTTAATAGTTTGTGAGTTGTGTCCCATGACACAAAGCCATGTGTTCTATAGAATTTTAAGACTACCACAAACCTTTATTTTATGTGGTGCTCATATTATGCCTGGCTGATTTTTCAAATGAAATTCTTTGAGCCAGGAAGCTCTGAAAACGGCTTGAATAGGCAATAAAAGACAGGGCAGAATAAACCCTATAGGACTGTGTTGTAGTCTAAGCCACAGAATATGCATGCTAGTGCATGACTGCAAGACTGTCCTTAAACATAAGATTTCGAAGCTAGAGATGAGTTTGTCACTTATCAGATTGTAGAGGATTCACAGGAGAAATTTTCTTAAATGAATAAAGAACCTTTTGCAGACAGAAGTGTTGAGCAACATAGGCCTGACAACACGAGTTTCAAATTACTGACTGTAAGCAGAGCTGCAATTAGTAATAAAAATTTAAAATCCAATGTTCAAGAAAATTTTCATAATTGGTGTCTTTGAATCATGTTAGTAGTTTAGCTCTAGGAGTGGCAGTGTAAGCTTCGTGGCCACACTGAAAAAATACTACTTGGTCACTTAAATACTACATGTTGTTTTCATATTACATAATGTTCAACAAAGTCTAGAGTCTGGTTAACATATAAATTGAATGGATTTACAACGACTTCCACTCTATCCATCCTCCTATCTTTATGCGGGTTGCAGGGTGGTAGAGCCATAACCCAGAAGTGATAGGGTAAGAGCCAGGGCACACCCTGGACAGCTTGCCAGTCTATCACATAGAGACAAACAACCACTAACATTCACACTTATGAGTAATTTAGAATCACCAATTAACTTAACTCTAATAACTGCATGACTTCGAACTGTGGGAGGGAACCAGAATACCCAGAGAGAACCCAGTACAAACTAGCGATTGTGGATTTAAACCCAGGACCTTCTTCCTGTGAGGTAACAGCACTAACCACTACGCCACCAAGCTGTCAATCCAGGCTTAACAAAAGTAGGAAAGTTATGATTACAAGGCTTGATGCAGAACTTTCTGGACGTTTTTTTTTCTTGACAAATTAAACCACAATAAATAGTGATAGCATACATGTGGTGTGTGTGTAGTTGTCTGCCTCTTATAACCCCGGTGACTTAGCTGAAATTTGAAATCTTGTGTGATCTTGTGATTTTAATGAGCCCAGGCAACTAACCATTCTTACTAGACTGTATCATGTATCAACAAAAACAAATTAATTTCATACAGATCCTACATGATTTGATTATGTTCACCATAGAAACATGAAATTATTTTGTTCAAATGACAATTTTTGAGTGGACACTTGAACCACTGTGAGCAACAGCAGGCGTGTGCACTGTGGTCACGCCAGCATCGAATCCATCCAAGTTACATGGTTTAACTTCATGTAAAATAATCAAAATAATAATAAATAATAATCAAATAATAAATAATAAATAATCAAATTACAGCATTTACATTTATGTTAGACGACTTTTAATTAACTGCTTTAGCCCACTTACAATGAAAATTAAAAAAAAAAATCTTGTTCATGACCTGTGCAGTATGTTAACACTATTGGAAGTAAAAATAACTTGAACTCCAATTTTTATTTTATTTATTTATTTTTTATAAAGCTCTGATCTGTATTATGAGTCTGTGGTCTGGGAGAGAGTCTGTAACTCTCTGTCTGCTAAATACAGTAAATAATGACCAATGTTGGGCAATTAATTATATAGTTACTTCTTCAAAAAAGTAACCGAGTTATGCAAACAACAAAGTTTTTTGCAGCTGTTTACTTAAAATGCAGCCAATAGACATTTCAAACTATTTACAGAACAATCAGCTGTTCTGCATCAAATCTGATGCCACACAAATTATTTGTGCCACTCCAAAAAATAATTTCTGTCCACTATGAGATGAAGGAGAACAACAGCCTGATACCTGCAGGCCTGACAACAGGAGATGTATCACTGCTGTAACACCTGTAACACTCAGCCGGCGCCTCATTGTTCTGACACACAACAAAACTATTGACTACACTACACACTAACTACACAAGATTTGTGCTAAACGTCGCAAATCTCTCACATCTCAAAACACCGCCGGCACTCCTAAAACTTCCCCCTTCCTAAACAACTAAATGCCATGTTGCCATATCATTTTTTGATCGGTCCACATGGTACATTTTTCCACCAATAGGAAAGGGAAACACAATTTAAAAACTGATATAAAGTCCACACTTTTTCCTGTCAGTTGTTCCGTCTGTCCTGCTCACATCTCCAATAGTTGTACACACTGTCATTAACGTGGCTTCACTCCACATCAGCCACGCCGCTTTGCTAGCTAAAACACCGGTGTCGGCACATAAGGAAGCTGTCTTATATCCTGTCGACATTGGTTAGCTGCGTATACGAATGTGAATGGCATTATTGGCTGGACTATGGGATAAGGTGGCATCGTTCTAATTTCAATACGGGAGCAGCCAGTCACTTACTGACTAACACTGCAAAACAGAATTGTTAAAGTATTCATTTAAATTTCAATTCAGGTGAGATTTTTTTTTGTGCGCAGCACAGATTGTCCGTGCCAACAGTGCGCAATTGCGTACGCGTGCAGCTAAGAGGGAACATTGGTGTAGGATGACTTGATCAACTGAATAACTAAAGCTTAAACATATTAAGTTGAAACGAATAGCTGTTACACAAACATGAAAAAATTGAGTAATTAACACTGAAATGCTAGGTCAATGTAACTGAAATATAGATGGTCAGTTAATCCAAAATGTTGTACCATTAACTTAATATTGTAAACTGAACGCAATCAAAATTGTACTTAATGTTAAATATGGTAAATGGCCTGTATTTGTAAAGCACTTTACTTTGTCCTTACGGACCCCAAAGCGCTTTACACATTCAGTGATCCTAAATGTGTGTGTGAATCATTCAGTCATCCACACATTCACACACATGAAAAAGGCCATGGTCATCAGTGTGCAGAACTTTATTTCCAAGAAAGAGAGGAATATACATAACCTCTAGATATAGGCAACTCAAGGAGACATGAATTGTCAGTAGGATTTCCGCTGGATGTAAAATTGTATCAGCTAAGCCATCAGTTTTATTTTCCTTGTGTAAATGGATGCTATGGTTGATTAATTAAAACAAGGAAAAAGTGAAAAAAAAAAGAGGACGAGAAAGAAGTCAAGGAGGAGTGGTACTTTGCTATTCTGGTTCTTCAGAACTGAACAGACCCTGCCTTAAGATAAGCCAGAAAAGCACGATGATGAATCAGCTTCAACATCAATAGCATGGGCAAAAAGGTGGAGAGTTACCATCCTTTAAAGGAAGGTAATGTTCCAAACTGCTGACTGTTCGGATCCTTGTCAGTGCATGCCAGGTTAACAAGGTTCACTTGTGGATGCTTACCAAAGAATGTGTTTGACGTAGGTTAATGCCTTGACTCATGAAGGCAACCTCTATCAAGGCTGAGGAGGTTTCAATCTGACGGTTTGTGAAGATGGAACATCCATCATTTCAAAGTGGATGTATTTGATAACAGCCAGTTACTGGCCTCCTGTTTTGGTAATCCAACACATGGCTGTCATCCAAACCAAAATGGTCGGTGCATCATCCTCATCACTGTCTACTTTGTACTCTGTAATTGAGAAGAATGAAGTCCATAAAAAAGAAATATTATAGATTATGCATTTGGAATCATTTTTGCTATGTTGGCTTGTTGTTTGCAGAATCTAAATTGACTTAGCAAAAAAAATCAATGGCCAAGCTTAAAAAAATAGCACATTTCCCCTGAGATCTGAGTTCAGAATCTAATTTGGCAAAGGCAAATTCATTTAGTAACGCTGCACTTCATACTCTGAAGTCCCTGTGAGGGAGTGGAGCCCTCCTTCTCCTAAACTCCAATTCTTCAGACCTCCAGCGCACGGTGAGCACTTCACCCGTAGCTATCCACTGATCGAACACAAACTTGTGTGTAATTGTATAGAGCTCCTCTCCCGACCTTCTCTGTCAAGAGAGAAATAGGGGCCATCATTCATCCTCGCCATTACCAGCCTGCCTGCCGTGAATAATGCAATTTGTATCCTCTATGGAGTGCATCCAGAACAACGGGCACTCCAATAAACAAACAGCAGATCGCAGTAGAAATCCACTTACAAGGGCAGGCTGGCAAACGCCACGGCCATTAGAAGCCCGCTCAGCTCCCATCATCTCAGTCCGATAGATCCCTACCTTATCTGTTTTAGAGAGGACCTATGATAATGAGCCTGCCAGCTTCGTTCTGCTGAAGTGCTGGATCACACACAAAGAAAAACCGAGGAACACAGACAGGAACAGAAACGCACAGAGTCATGGAGCTGTTCAGAGAAGATTTGTGGTAGCTGGAAGTGGAGGTAAAGGTCAGCTGCTGACCTTTTGTGGGAACTAACAACAGCTAGTCAGGACTTCAATGAATTGATCCAGTATGCATGTGTGTGTGTGTGTGTGTGTGTGTGTGTGTGTGTGTGTGTGTAGCAGCTTATAATGGGAGCAGATGAGATGTTACTGCAGACACTAATGTCACACAGTGTGTGATTTAGTTTGTAATTAACTTCTTTAAATGTACACGAACTGACATGCGCTTCAGTTATTGATTTCCCTACCTTTTCATCTCGTGTTTCATTTCATTCAAAAAGGAAAAAACGTACACACACACTCACACACACTCACAATTGGGAATTGTGGCTAATGTCTTTCTTTAATGCCAGTGGTTACAACTTGAATTGCGAAGCGACTCCATGGTGTAGGGGTACAGGGGAAAGGTTCCTGGTGTCAGCCTGAGAAGACACAGATCCCTGCAAATAAGCAAGTAACCAGATAAAGATTAAAGGCAGTTTTCAAATGCTTATTCTCTTTGTGGTATTTTACTTAATTGAAATAATCATGCTTCATAAATATTGAAACTCTGGGCAGAGCTTTGAACACAAAGTATCCATTAAAGCCCTCGAAAACATCAAGACTGAATAATTATTTCATAATAACATCAAGTATTCATGGTGTAACACTGTGAATTAAATATCATTATTTAAGACTTAGTATTTTTACCATTTTCCCATATAATGTTTAATAACATCATACCAGTACCATACTGTTTTTTATATCAGTCCAACCTAGTATCTTACCCAAGGATATTTGGCAGCCCAGGATCAAACCACCAAACCTTCTGAGTAGAAGCTGACCTGTCCAGCCCGTTCTCACTCCCGAGGCGCAACATGCCGACGTTTTGTCACGTCCCGCAGCGTTCCTGAGGAATGCGAAAGGTGACCGTCCGCGTTCTTATGGTACACCCCGGGTTATGGATGAAATCCAGTGGAATGACGGTCCCGTGGTAATAGACATTCCAGGCCTGTATTCCAGCCCTACGCCTAACCTTATCCCTAACCCTAACCCTATTCCTAAGGTTAAGCAGCACTTTAATGACATCAAATAGTGTTTTCCCAAGCGATTTTAAGAGAAAGAGCAAACATGTGTAGATTGAGTCCAAACGGTTCTCATATTTCCTCATTTTTCCGATGTCGTCATTTAGGAACGTGTTGGGTGCCCGAAAACGTAATATGTTGACGATTTGTCACCTAGCGTAAAATGTTACGCTTTGGGAGTGAGAACGTGTTGCACCACCTGAGCTACAGCCATAATTAAAGCAGTGTGAAAAACGCTTCTTTTCAAGGCTTGATGCCATTACCTGTGAGGCAGACCAATCAACTATTTCAATATGTGGTGGGAGGTTTGTGTAGTCTAGAGCTGTTGCTCTGCTGGCAACAAAGGTGTTGCTCAATGATACATTAGCCAGTACTGGTATATCCCACTGTGACCAAAATAAACTTTGGTTACCAAACTGAAATTGCTGAAAACTGGTGATTCATTACTGATTTCTTTTAAAACATGCAGACAATCTAAATAAACCGTCCTGCCAATTGAAATGATCAGTCAAGGTGTAATCAAAACAATATGGGCATCTACTGATAAAAATCAAAATTTGATGATCTCCTGTTCAAGATGATCTTCATGGGCATGCCTAGACAGCTTCCTTTTTTTGATCAATCCCTGTTCGGTGTCATTTT
>NW_024583302.1:86227-101201 GCF_018398535.1 Haplochromis burtoni | reverse complement strand
TTTGTGAGGAGGATGATCGCAGACAACAGCTCAGTTTCTATTTTTGACAAAATAAGAGTGAAGAAGTAAATGCTTCAAGATCATAAAGGAGCAGCGGAAACACACTAAACCTTGGTGGATGCTGTCACAGCTTAATAAAATCATATTGTATTATACTCGCTTAAACCTTTACACAGATGTTCCTCTAAAACTTGGTGGAGACAATGAATTGAGACTTATACTCACAGTGTCACTGTCCCATGAGCTCAGATCATCTAATCATCACCTGAGGACCTGTTTATCAGTCTGGCATTTAAACCAGCAGTGGCTTTTATTGCAGCTCTGTGTGTTTTTGAGCAGTATATATTGGCTTGGTTGATTGTTGGCACATGCCTGTTTCTTTGTTTGCACGCACAATTTTCCAACAGTCTCTCAATGTTCTGCCTGTTTCAACAAGATAATCCTGCTGCCTCCCATAACATGACAGCATCTGTCATTTAGAATAATCAGGAGGGCTGGCATGTTCAACAGGAGGAAATGGGGTGTCGGGTCAGGGTGTCGAGCCTCATTCCCAACGTGATAACCAATTAGAGTGGGTATTCTTTCCTCATGTGAAGTGGTTTTTCACCCTCCTGACTGTCCTCCAGACTTGGAAGGGCTGCAAGACTGGGAAAGAGACAGACAGTGCTATGTGACACTTGCCAGGACAGGAAGTGGAAGTAAAGGCATTATTTCTCCTTCATTGGGCACAACATGATAGCCCTTGAAGCGAGCCAAAGCTTAGCCCCGGAGGACAGAAATCCTTGGCATGGCCTCATTGCCTCACAGTACTTTAAATTCACATCAACACTTCATAGTTTAGAGCGCAATGGAATTTCTTCACCCCTTATCTGATTGATTTTGCACATAGTAGACTCAAATAAATCACCATGCAGTGTGTGGGCGCTTCTGTGTGTGTGTATACAGCTCTACCTTGTGCCCCTGGATGTTGTTTGGCTGCTGGCTTATTTCTCTGTGTCCATTCCATCAGTGACTGTGGAGTTGATTGCAGAAAATGCTTTGGAGATCAAAAGTTGCTGAATGTCAATCATAATGAAAAAAAAGAAGAAGAACAACAACAACAACACAGGCTTTCTAAGGCCACGAAAGCCTTGTTTTTCATGAGTTATTACATAAACACACTACCTGTCAAGATTTTGGACATGGTATTTGTGCTTACCCATCACCAAAGTTAACTGGGTGGGAATCTGATAAAGTTTAAAAACAGTTAATTTTTCAAGGTGGAAATAAAACTTGTAGAGACTGAACTGCAGCGTACAAGACCAAGTTTCACTCAGAAATACTGTCAATTATGTGTCAGTGCAGGACTGGCAGAAATGTTAGTCAATTTCACAGTTGACAGGAGGCAGCAAATGACTTAACCAAGCAAGCCTTAAGCAAAGACAGGTAGTCTTAGCAGTGGCACAGTGATGTCTGAAATAGCAAGATGGTAGATTAACTCACCTAGTACTGTTCTGAATATCACAGTCTGTCTCTAAGGCCTTCGTCGACATCTGGATAAAGAAATATTCAGTTCTTTCCAGTGTAGCCGGATAGCTGCTATCTTGGTTCAGTCAGAAAAATTTTAATGAGTTAAACTCAATTAACACTATATATATATATAAAGAACTAGTGGTTCTTAGTAACATGTTGATGTTGGAGTCAGCCAAGGATCTCTTGCTCGTCTTCAGCTCGTTCAAAATGCTGCTGCCTGCCTCTTGACTGGTACCCACAGGCATGAACATGTAACACCTATCCTGTCGTCTCTTCACTGGCTTCCTGCTCATGACAGAATTAATTTCAAAGTCCTAACGCTGGTTTATAAATGCCTTAATGGTCTTGTTCCCCCATACCTTTCCGAATTACTTCAGCCTTACTTTGTGGACCCTTAGATCAGCTGACCAGCTGCTGTTGATTGTCCCAAAATCTCGGCTAAAACGTAGAGGACAATGAGCCTTTTCAATTATGGCTCCCAAACTTTGGAATATGCAGCCTTTAAATATTATTCAGGCATCTTCGTTTCCTGTTTTTAAGTCGCTTTTGAAAACTCAACTTTTTTTTTGATAGCGTTCAGACTGGTGTGAGTTGATATGGTTATTATGTGTATTACTATGTTTTTAGGTGAGTGTCAGTGGTTTTATCTTGTGTTTTACCCTTTTGTTTCTGTACAGCACTTCAGGCAAACTGTCTGTTTTTAAATGTGCTATATAAATAAGTTGGATTTGGATTTTTGGATGTAAAATTAGACACATGTCTGTGGCCTTCAGAATTTAAGCTATGAAGTTTGGCTGTTATTTCATCCAAAAATGACCAATAAATAAATAAATGAATGAAAAACAGTAAGCCTTTCTCTGTTATGGACTGTTTAGTGGGTGAAAAGGAAAAAAAAAACCATGCATGATGTACAATTATTAATGTTTGAATTGCAAATTTCCATTGACCTCAAACAAGCTGGTCAGGGACAACCAGTGGGCTATAGGTGACCTGTAGGTAGCAGGTCTGTTCAGCATCGATCAAGATCAACATCGTTTAAGATGCTGAAACCTAACATGCTAGCTTTTTTTTTTTTAATAATTCGCTGAGACTAAAAGGCTAGCTGATAATGCCTTATGCCACGGAGCTTTGCAAAAAGATTTTTTGCAGCTTTGCAGCAGAATACAGTGTGGCAAAGAGAAAGAACAGTGTTGCATTTGTATATTAGCAAAGCTATTAATGCAGATTGTGGAAACCTTCTCTGTAATACTAATATTTTTAATATACCAAGGAACTTTTTTAATAATAATTGAGTTCTGCCAAGCATGTCAAACGCAGGTTCTTCAGTCAGTCCACAAGACACGCTCCGCTACTAAATGACATTTTTCAGCACACAGGACCCTCTTTCTTTGCTATTTCATTTCTCATACAGACTGTCCCATCCCCATATATAACACTTTCACCACTTTGAGTTTCCTTATACTTTGGGCCACTGCTCAGCCTTAGTCCCCTTTGACTTTCTCTATTCTAAAACCTTCACCCCAGACCTTCTTCTGCCCTTACACAGGTCAGCTCAAAAGTACAGCATGGCTCCTCTTATCACACATCACACATGCATCACTCTGCCTCCCTGCTTCTCCCTCACCATTTCTTTCAATTTTCAGTTTTTCTTTTCCTCCATTCTGCCTCCAAGAACCTGTCCTGTGTGTGTGTGTGTGTGTGTGTATGTGTGTGTGTGTGTACAGATAGCAATGAGATGGGTTTCTGGACTTCACTACTATCTCTACAAAACAGGCACAGGCAAACCTTCAAGTTCTGAAAAATCCTCTCCTAACGTCACCTTGTAGTCCATAATGTACAGAGTGAAAGCCACACACGCTTCCATTGGATTTCTAATTAAAAATAGCAGTCAGATGGATGTGTGGGGCATTAGTGGCCGTGTGACTGATTCCATAGGAAGGCTAATTGTGTCAGGACTCTACTCTGCTGATATACTGATCAGTTATGTAATTGCGTTAGCAGAATTAGAAAAGAAAGTTCCTTCCGAAGAAATTCAAAGCACTTCAAAATGAGAGACTTCTGCTCTATATGTATCTGTCTCTGCCACTACATCTCTCACTGTCTTAAAGTTTTCTGTCAAATCTGTTAGAATCAGAAAGTGCAAGGATATTAGGTGGGAATTAGGTGTTCCTTTCCCCTTTTAAAAGGTGGTGAAATATCTGCAAGTTTCCCAACATCTTTTTGTCCTCTGAAAAACATTCACTGATTTCGGTGGAACTAATGTTGTTCTATCACTAAGATGAGGAAAGTATTCCCAAATCCATGTTTATGAACCTTTGTCTGGCAAATAGCCCATTCAGCAGTGCAGTAACTGTATCTCTGTAGTGTATCTGTATCACTATGATGATATTGTTCTTGTTTTTTGATCGTACTAATGTTGCTTCAGGACCATCATTGCCATTTAAAAATGTTAATATTATAACACATCGCAGCAACCCAGAGAAAAATACTCAAGCACCGCTGGATCCTGTAGCATGGCTCTGTGAGTGCAGATGAGCCCAACACAATCTCCTAATTCAAACTCAGTGTTTTAGACAAAAGCAAAAAGTAGTTATTGGGGAAAAAAGTAAATACTGTTTGGCACACTCTGTTCCCAGTTTGCTGATATAGCCAGTAAGGCCATGCTGTTTGTCTAGTTTCTCCCCCTCTCTGTGTTGTGCTGGAGTGCACCTGTCAGTTAATTACTGGGTGGTTCTCATCTGTTAGTACATCCCATCTGGGGATGTACTATTCAGTGCTAGCTACTGCCGAGTCTAATATCACTTTTATGCACGTTTAAATGGAAATAGACATATATATATTTTTGTAAATGTCCTTGTACATAAATACCTGAAGAAGTCTTTAGTTGTTTAAAGGAAGATTCTGATTTAATTTATTTACTAAAACAGCATGTTTTTGTTTGTTGCCTCTGGGTAACATTATACAGTTAGGTCACTTTTCTTTGGGCAATAATTATAAATTAGTGGTTTGAAATTCTGGTCCATGGGAGGACTGCTTGTTTTAGGTTTTTAAACATTTCCCCACTCCAAAACACCTGATTCAAATGATCAGTCCGTTATCAGGCAGTTGCAGTCCAGTTGGTCATTTGAATCAGGAGTGTTGGAGCAAGGATTGGGATCACATTAGGTGATGGGAAGTGTAAACAATCAAATCATGCATTAATGTACAAAGCTGCAGTAAATGAGCACAAGAGCATTTTATGGGAGGAAAGAATTTGATTGGACAGGTAGGGTCATAAGGTCACTCCCTTTGGGAGGACAGTGAACTGGATGAGAGTGACAGCAAATAAGAGAGGATCCCAGAATCAGGTCTGAGGAACAGTTAGGAGATCAGGGGTCGGTTAAAAGCTAAACATATATGATGTATGTTGGTAAGCAATAGTGTGTGATTGTAAATTATGATGTGTATGTGGGTGGGTGTCGGTAGCTTGGAGTGGACTTTATGAAAGGAGATGTAAGGTACCAGGATGTAATTGTAATCCAAAAGTCAAATAACAGAAAAGTGATGTCCATTCATAAAATTCCACACAGAGTAATTAAACACATTCAGACACACAGAGTTACACAAAGACCCATACTACATGTATGGTATTGCACATAAACCATGCATAAGCTCAATTTAATCTTCTGATTCTCCACAGGGCCTTCAGGGGGCAGCTTGGTGCTAGAAAACCCAGTACCTGAACTGGCTAGCAGAATGTAGAACGATTCTTATGAGAAAGGATGCAAACGTACAACACCATCAAAATGCCAGCCAATTATTGCCTCTCCAAAACATGGAAACTCCTCTCAGCCATCGCAGCAACCAAGTTGAGTAAGCACATAAGTCAAAACTCCAGCACAGCTCAGAAGGGTATTGAACCTAACACCAGGGGATCAAAGTACCAGCTACTGTTTGACAGAGAAGTACACCAGGACCCTAACACCAGACAGACCAACCTGAGCACTGACTGGACTCACTACAAGAAAGTCTACAAGTCAATGTTCCCCTAACCCCTAAGCAGATGGTCGACCCTCCCTGAGTCTGGTTCTGCTGGAGCTTTCTTCCTCTTGAAAGGGAGATTTTCCTTCCCACTTTCACCAAAAGCAGTTGTCCATAAGGGGTCACATGATTGTTCCAGATTTCTCTATTTTCTTTGTATTATCGTCTTTACCTTACAATATAAAATGCCTTGAGGCTACTGTTGTTGAGATTTCCCAGTATATAAATAAAACAGAATTGAATTGAATTGAATGGACTGCTTGGCACAAGGCTAACCACTTAGACCTTCATCAGGATCTTAATGGGACTATGGAAGACAACGCTGCCAAGTCGATCGCACAAGTGACCATCAAGGGCAGACCAGATCAAGGTGATGCACTGTCCCTGGTGGTGCTCTGCAGAGGCCTCAACCTGCTATGTTGATCACTTGTGTTTATATACTCTCTGCCATACAATAGATTTGTGAAGGCTATTTGTATCTTTTTCTGCCTTTGATAAACTTTATTTATTACAAGCATTCCAGGTTGCTTTTTAGCACCTGGAATCGTAGGCTGTGCTGCCAATATTTCAGCTAACTGTGATTTTGTGATTGTGTTTTTTCTTCCTTGTTGCTGTTTTTTTTTCTTCCTTGTTGCTTGATAGGCCTTTCCTCTTCCTGTTGGTAATTGACTTCATCATGCGACGATCAGTTGACCACGCTGGCATCGGTGTGCCCTGGCACGAAGCGCGTAATGTCACTGACTTGGACTTCGCAGATGACATCACCCTGCTGGGCTCGACTCAGGAAGAACTCCAAAAGTTGACCGCGGCCCTGCAGAGGGAGGCGACGAAAGTTGGATTAAGAATCAGCGCCAAAAAAAACAAGATACTCCGAGTTGGCTATGCACGTGCCCGCATTCCTGTCATGATCAACCAACAACGTGCTGAAGAGGTGGAGAATTTTACATATCTTGGCAGCATCATCTCGAATGATGGGGTCTCTGATCGGGATGTCGACGCCAGAATAGGGAAGGCAGCTGGCGTCCTGTGATGTCTCCAACCTATTTGGAACTCGACCTCCCTGAATGTTAGGGTGAAGATCAGACTACTGAACTCTATCGTCTTCCCTACTGCACTTTACGCTAGTGAAACCTGGCGCTCAACAAGTGCAATTATTCAACACCTGAATGTGCTTCAACAACGTGGCCTGCGGCGAATCCTGAGAAAAACAAATGAGAAGGTCCTACGAAGAGCAGGCACCCGCCCGTTAGCCGGTGTTGTTGCAGAAAGGCCCAGCTAAGATTGCCATGACATGGCGTCCACACACTGGCAAGCGAAAGCAAGGCCGACCAAAGACCACATGGCGTCGAACATTCATGGACGATCTGAGAACTGTCGACATTGCCTGGGACGAAGCTGAAGCAGTCGCCGCTGACCGACATCGATGGAGATCACTAGCTGCCCGATGCGCCGCCCGGCATAGGAGGAACTAAGTAAGTAAGTGCTTGATAGGAATAAAGGTGGACGACCAGTAACAGTCACCAGAGCAGTAACCCGTGTCATCACAACCCCCCACCTTGCAGCACCTTGGATGTTAAGTTTGGTGTGTAGTTTATGTGTGCATTCTGTCTGTCCTTATTCTACAGCCCCTGCCACAGAGTTAAGACTTATACCCTTTTAGGTTCTTAGTGCTATTAGTTCTAAGGGCTGTGTTTAGGCTTATACTTAATGTGTGTTGCAGTAACTTACTTTGTTTAAGGTTTTTATTTAAATAGTTTTTCTTTATTTAATATGGAGAATTTGTAATAAAGTTGTATCTTCTTTGAAACCATGTCTCACAGGTGTATTGTTAAACCTGCAAAACAAGATAATTATTCTAGTGTTTAAACTCTTGGATTTTATGGAGGTGAAATTATCCCAAGGCAATTTATTTACTCCAGATTGCACTGCCACCCCGAGACATGGGAGAATAATAAAAACAAAAAAACAAACCATACATTTATTAGTCTGCTAGCATAAGGATCATGTAGGGCTCATCACTGGCGACCTGGCAACACCAGCGAAGGATGTGGACCAACACCTGACATGAAATCCTGAGGATGTGTTGGATGAGAGGATCAAACACTGGATGTTGCTGGATTTACATCACAGTTTTATTTCAAAACTAACAGTTTTGATCTGCTCAGACATTTTAGCCTGAACTGATCAACAGGCCATTCGTGAACCTGTGATCTTAAGTTATACAAAATGAGGAAATTTACGTTGGCATTGCTGGAGTTGTTATTTGTTTGTACATGTGTATATTCTGACCTTTCCATTGCATGCCTCATCCAACTCTCTACCCCTCTGGGGATTTTGTGAGAAAGAAAGACCTTTTCCCAGTGCTTTTGGCATGCTGGGATCGTTTCCAGCCCAAAGCATCACTAAATGTAACAGCTGGGACATGAAGTTGAGTCGGTGGAAGAATAAAATATTCTGGACACAATAAGTGCACTTTTTGGAAACATTGTGTCTGGTCCATTACTGTGAATGCCATCGAGTTAGACTTACATTCACTTAGGATTCTTTGTTGGTTTGCTGACAGTCATGTCGGTAACAGCTGGCATTGTTTCTTTCCATCTCCTCCATTCAATTGGACTAAATTACCGCTATATTCAGCGGACTGCTGGAGTTTTACAAAAAAGCCTTGTCAGTTTCCATCAGAACATTGCCACTTACCTGATTGTACAATTATATCACAACACTCACCTGTAATCTGACCCTGTTTCAGGGCAGCTGCTTCTGCTGAAGACCCAACCTACACTGGTAGATTTCTATAGATTCAGTTATAGTTTGATTTTGCACTTCTTTGTTTATTTACGCTGAGTGCCTTGGTCCTGTCGGTCTGTGAACAGATTAAAAAACTGAGCCTAGAGAGGGTGAAGATGGTTGGATGGAAGGTAAACTCAGCGATGTGGTGCTAAGTGAAAGGGAGGTGAGGTATAACATCCAGATGATAATGATCATAAGTGCAAAGACATTTTAACAATGAATAAACATCAGATGGTTATTTCACAGTGAGAGCCTGGGCATTCAAAGACTTGAATTAAGTGCTGCATTTATCACTATTTGAAAAGGAAAGAGGAAATAAATATTGTGAAATAACAGGTATAATGTAGTTGTATAGCTCTCTCTTTCTTTTATGCTGACGTGCTGTTTCGTGGATATTTTTGTAGTGGGTTTCTCTTTCAAAATAATGATTATAGATTTGAAAGAGAATTTTACAAGGCATTATTTACACCAACAAAGAAATGCAATGTACACAGTGAAAGGAAGAGAACAGCTAAAATACACGTGTGATTTTTAAGAAGTTTTTTCTTTTAAAAAACATTGCAACTCTCACTCTTTCAAAATTTCAAAAACAGCTAAAAAAAACAAAGGGAGGGTAGAAATGAGAAACACCTGTTAGCCAGTGCTGATCAGTGCACGATCTCCAATTGTAGGAGTAAATTACTGGCACGAGATGAGCTAAGCCTGTGGAAAGAAGTGCTGGTAGGTAAAAGCTGGTCAGGAAGGGCTCTGGGAGCGAGCCAAGTGAAGCTCACTCAGTCCCACACTGACTGAGCTGGCACACAACAGGATGATTTAAGAATTTAGGGATATTCCATAATGTGCCATAAATAAAAAACATGGTCGTTTTTTTGTTGTTTGTTTTTTATCTGTCAATAATCTGCTGCTACAAAACCCATCAATATATGTCTACCAGTTCTTCAAAATCACACCAAACAGGACTAAACAGAGGAAGTGATAGTCTCATATTTCCACTGAAATGAAGTCTGAAGTGGTCGATGGAAAAAACAACTGTTTAGTAAACTTTTCTTCCCTGGAAAGAGTTCCTTTATTTTTTATTGCATTTTAATTGGATTGGCGACCTCCCCTGTCCATCACAGAGAAAAACAGAGGGAGAAACTGTGAGGAGAAAGTAAGCAGTGTGTCACGTTGTCACTAATGGACCATTAGCTTAAATAATTCTCATTTAATAGTTGATTAATCAAGCTCGGCGCATCCTGTGTTGTGTTTGGGGAAAAGCTGTTTTTAAATTGAGCGAAGGAGAGTGCAAGCAACAAGCTGGGGACGCTTTTTTTTGTGTTTTCCACAGATAATAGATTTAAGCCATTACAATCCCTCACTTATTGATTTAATGTTGGCTAACATTAGTGCAGACTGCAACGAGAAGAAAGGTACTGAGGACAAACCCTATCTACTATACACGCAGGCATACTTTATGACTGACTCCAGGAGATTCAGATCTCTAAAGCCGATCATCAATAATTATTAACCATAGACCCAGCAAGCAAATTAGTTTGTTTAGTCTAGCGCTCTTCTAACTCTGTTTTTTTGTTTCCACCATCTCCTACGAACCACTAATGTCTATTTGCTGTTTGGTCCTGGGCAAACTGCACAGGTTATTGAGAGTGTTTGAGACCTTAATTAAAGATATTAGAGCATCGACCTTGTTTCCTCTTTTAGAAGGCATTTAAAACTGCTATTCATCTTGAGACAGCCTTGTTTTGAAATTAATTTTGCTGATTTGACTCTTGTGTTGTTCTGTTAGAAACTATCAGTCTCGTCATGAATTCTCACTAAGAAAGTGTTTCTTTGTGTAAAATAACAATCTGAGTTTAGAAGCTTCATGTCATATCATTGAGCACACACTTTTACTTATGTAGCCCTGGCTGAAAGTATTTAGATCTGAGTATATTTAAAACAAAAATCAAATGTTTAGTTTAACAAGGTTCTTTATTTAAAGGTTCAATAATTGAAAGGATTTCATGATTTTTGTGTTCATTTATTGTTCAGGAGAAGAAAGTTTGGCTGAATGGCAGAGGAGCAATATGTTGGTGTGTGTAACCTAATTTGTTTAGCAATCTAACTTCAGTCATATTGCCTTTGGTTGTCAGACTGATGAGCAAATCCAAATTACTCAAGTGTTAAAGCTTCCTGTTCACAGGCATTGTGTTGTGGATTGCATCTAAGTTTTATTATTGAGGGCGACTACCCGTGGTCCTGATGTTGTATTATTTATTTTACTTATTTAAAAAAGTAAAAGCCATTCCACTTTAAAGGTATAAGGTGGTTTTTTTTTTGTTTTTTAGATAGAAATAATTTTTAAAATCTTTATTGATATACCATGCAGTAATTGTTACAGTGGTTTATTTTATTTTGATTAATTTCATGAGAAAGTAACTGTCTTTCATTTTATTTTATGTTTTCTTTCCCAAATAAATATCTGATGAAGGACACTTGTAAGGTACAGCTGTGGTGGTCCTTATTAATTTAATTAAAGGGTATTGGTATACATATAGTAATACAACAAACCTGGCCACAACCTCATTATACTATACAATCTAACATTCACCATAGCTACATGGGATGTGGGTTGCACTTAGTTTTCATATCATCTTTCTCTCTGTTATAATACTACTTAGTCAGCAATGCTCATCTGGAAACTTCAGCCATGTTTCTAAGGGGCTGTGGTTTGATTTGCATAAATAGCCTTCTAATGAGTGGATTAAATCCACCTGCATGTACGAGATGGGTGTATAAAGGTCACATTTCCGTGAGTTGTAGTAATCCTTTGAAGCACTGCTGAGATGACAAAGGAGTTCAAATAATCAATGCCATTAATCAGTCTGATTGATTTGTTCCTTTCACATGTCTTGTATTTTTAAATCAGAGGTGGTTGGTGACTCCCAAAGAAAAACCAGCTGACAGCTTCATCCTTATTTTACATTATTTGGCTATTTTCACTTTCTTATGAATATTACGATCAATAACCACAACCTTCTAAACCATTTAAAAGCGACTGACTGCATAACATTTCCAACACACCAACTACAAAACAGAAAGCACAACATTGCATACAATAGAACAATGGCAATATGTACAACGAAACATCGCAGTTAGTCCAAACATTGCACACTATTTTTAAAGTGACATGCCTCAGGTATTCAGAGCTATGGCTGTCCGAAAAGCCAACCACTTTTAAACCTCTTAACATCTGCCAGGTCGCAGGAAGACTGCTTACTGTAGTGGCTGGGTATATGCAACAGACTCCCAGGATCACAGCGCCATGCTTCCTACAAGTCACCCATATTAGCAATTCCATGTCGATATAATCTGTCCAGTGTTGAAGCTCTGTGCACTGTAAAAAACAATATTCCGTAGAAAAACGGAAAATGTCCTGGTAATTTTCTGCCAGTACATTTTCTGTTTTTTTACGGAAGTTTGACGGATTTTTCTGTAAATGATAAAACGGAAAATTCTGTAGATTTACAGTATACTCTCTGTACTATTTACGGACATTTCCTTCAGCTATAAAACGGAAAATTCCGTTTATTCACAGTATATTTTCTGTATCATTAACTGATATTTTCCCTTAATAGAAAAATTGAAATTTCTGTTTATATTACTATTTCCAAGCACTTCTTTTCACTGTAACTCATTAAATATAGTTCTTTCTATCCTTAAACGTACATTTCTATGCAATTACAACCTAGTACACCATGTGCTCAAAAATTCATAAATTTAAACTTAAATTAATTTGTGCTTCGTACAAAACAACATTGGTACAATTAATGTTAAATATTCTTTTATTCTCCTTAACTCAAACACTATACTAAAATATAACGACAGCATCCATCTGGTCATAAAACGACTAAACAGCTGATACATGAACAAAATAACTCACAAGCTTTCAAATTTCAGCATTTTTATTTCCTTGAAATCAGGTTGCCCTCATGTAAATGTGTTTATTTACATTCATTCAACGATATGTTCACATTTAATAATATCCAGAGTACCTTTTAGTTAGAATCACTGCCTTGTGGTAGTTTTGCCTCAGCCAAATGGTTAAGGTGTGGTTTACATCCATTCTGTCCACTTATGATACAGTATATACATGTAGTCAGTTATAGCCAAACACCTTTGATTACTGAGGTGAATGAGTCAAAATTTGTTGACTCTTTAAGTGGTGCCACATGAATAAAACTGAACAGATCTAAAGAAGATGTTCCTGAACTTTGGGTTTATTCGAACAGGTTTATTGGGTTTATTCGATATATATCTTATCAAAAAGTCAGCATGTGTGGGTGAGTCCAAAGACTAGTCAGTGTCTCTTTTTCATATCATCAGCATGTTATTGGATCACTTGAGCCATTTGTTCTTATTTCTTTATCAGGCATATTTAATGTTGTTTGAGCACCTTTTAGTCTTTGACTGCTCACTACACATATGTGTGGGTTATACAATGTACCTTAATATAAGTTCTGCAAGTGGTTTATAGTTATGCAATTGAACCAGAACATAAAGAATTAAACTGGGAACAAAAAGTGCAAATTTCCAAAATGTTTTCACAGGACTGATGAGCCTTTAACTAAGATGAAGAAGGCTGCAGGTTTGGGTCGAAGAGCAGTTTAATTGTCAGCCCGAGACTCACTGCTCTAGGTGGACACAGGTGGACCAAATATCAATAGTACTGATACCGACGCTTTGCAGTGACCCCGACGCTTGTAGTGGTATGGGATTGATTGATTGAGCATAATAACCCTAATAGCCTTATTTATAGCCAATAACACATTTAAGCACAAGTTAACCCAAAGTCATTTAGGAACAGACACCTCACAGTCTCCAAAAACCCAGATTCAAAATACATAAAAAGCTGAAAAGTGTTTTCTGATTATTGCAAATACTCGTCCAGACGATGTGGATGAGGAAGCTATACTGTTCCTGTCATCTAGTAACTCTTTTTTTTTTATCTCCTTAACACCAAAACTACACAACACCTGCTCAACACCCCTGTTGATTTCACCTACATGTCCATTGAAATTTGTTCGAATCCCTGCCCTCTCCCCACTGGGGACACTTTCTAGCACTATATTCAACGTACTGCCTGATATGAGTTGGATGAAGATTGGCTGTCTAACTGAGATCCAATATGTGTTGCATACGCACTGACAACATTTAGAACCGAGTATTAAACTCGTGATTTTGTCTGTCACTCTCTTCACCTTCACAACACTATTCACATTCCTCTTCCTGTCAATCACATGGTAGAAAAGCCTGACTCCACCATCATGGCTTCATTAGCAAACTTTCCAGCAGTACTTTATTGGTGGTAACCAATAGAATCTTTACTTGTATGGCAAGTATCACTGCATCACTTACAGTGTGATTTCTTACCCCAATCCTAAAGATGATGGAGAAGATTTATTGATATACCATGCAGTAATTGTTACAGTGGTTTATTTTATTTTGATTAATTTCATGAGAAAGTAACTGTCTTTCATTTTATTTTATGTTTTCTTTCCCAAATAAATATCTGATGAAGGACACTTGTAAGGTACAGCTGTGGTGGTCCTTATTAATTTAATTAAAGGGTATTGGTATACATATAGTAGTACAACAAACCTGGCCACAACCTCATTATACTATACAATCTAACATTCACCATAGCTACGTGGGATGTGGGTTGCACTTAGTTTTCATATCATCTTTCTCTCTGTTATAATACTACTTAGTCAGTAATGCTCATCTGGAAACTTCAGCCATGTTTCTAAGGGGCTGTGGTTTGATTTGCATAAATAGCCTTCTAATGAGTGGATTAAATCCACCTGCATGTACGAGATGGGTGTATAAAGGTCACATTTCCGTGAGTTGTAGTAATCCTTTGAAGCACTGCTGAGATGACAAAGGAGTTCAAATAATCAATGCCATTAATCAGTCTGATTGATTTGTTCCTTTCACATGTCTTGTATTTTTAAATCAGAGGTGGTTGGTGACTCCCAAAGAAAAACCAGCTGACAGCTTCATCCTTATTTTACATTATTTGGCTATTTTCACTTTCTTATGAATATTACGATCAATAACCACAACCTTCTAAACCATTTAAAAGCGACTGACTGCATAACATTTCCAACACACCAACTACAAAACAGAAAGCACAACATTGCATACAATAGAACAATGGCAATATGTACAACGAAACATCGCAGTTAGTCCAAACATTGCACACTATTTTTAAAGTGACATGCCTCAGGTATTCAGAGCTATGGCTGTCCGAAAAGCCAACCACTTTTAAACCTCTTAACATCTGCCAGGTCGCAGGAAGACTGCTTACTGTAGTGGCTGGGTATATGCAACAGACTCCCAGGATCACAGCGCCATGCTTCCTACAAGTCACCCATATTAGCAATTCCATGTCGATATAATCTGTCCAGTGTTGAAGCTCTGTGCACTGTAAAAAACAATATTCCGTAGAAAAACGGAAAATGTCCTGGTAATTTTCTGCCAGTACATTTTCTGTTTTTTTACGGAAGTTTGACGGATTTTTCTGTAAATGATAAAACGGAAAATTCTGTAGATTTACAGTATACTCTCTGTACTATTTACGGACATTTCCTTCAGCTATAAAACGGAAAATTCC
>NW_024583302.1:58065-86202 GCF_018398535.1 Haplochromis burtoni | reverse complement strand
AGAATACTAAGATAGCAATGAGGACAAGGAGGGCCCAATCGTCAGCCTCAGATGACGAACTTGCTGCAATTATATAAATAAACACCCAGCACGCCCCTGCGGGCGGTTTATCCTTCAAGCTCGGGTCCTCTACCAGAGGCCTGGGAGCTTGAGGGTCCTGCGCAGTATCTTAGCTGTTCCCAGGACTGCGCTCTTCTGGACAGAGATCTCCGATGTTATTCCCGGGATCTGCTGGAGCCACTCGCCTAGCTTGGGAGTCACCGCACCTAGTGCTCCGATTACCACGGGGACCACCGTTACCTTCACCCTCCACATCCTCTCGAGCTCTTCTCTGAGCCCTTGGTATTTCTCCAGCTTCTCGTGTTCCTTCTTCCTGATATTGCTGTCATTCGGAACCGCTACATCGATCACTACGGCCGTCTTCTTCTGTTTGTCTACCACCACTATGTCCGGTTGGTTAGCCACCACCATTTTGTCCGTCTGTATCTGGAAGTCCCACAGGATCTTAGCTCGGTCATTCTCCACCACCCTTGGGGGCATCTCCCATTTTGACCTCGGGACTTCCAGGTTATACTCGGCACAGATGTTCCTGTACACTATGCCGGCCACTTGGTTATGGCGTTCCATGTATGCCTTGCCTGCTAGCATCTTGCACCCTGCTGTTATGTGCTGGATTGTCTCTGGGGCATCTTTACACAGCCTGCACCTGGGGTCTTGCCTGGTGTGATAGACCCCAGCCTCTATGGATCTTGTACTCAGAGCTTGTTCTTGTGCTGCCATGATTAGTGCCTCTGTGCTGTCTTTCAGTCCAGCTTTGTCCAGCCACTGGTAGGATTTCTGGATATCAGCCACCTCCTCTATCTGCCGGTGGTACATACCGTGCAGGGGCCTGTCCTTCCATGATGGTTCCTCGTCTCCCTCCTCTTTCTTGGGTTTCTGCTGCCTGAGGTATTCACTGAGCACTAGGTCAGTTGGGGCCATCTTCCCAATGTATTCTTGGATGTTCTTG
The DNA here is from genome assembly GCF_018398535.1 of Haplochromis burtoni. NCBI lineage: Eukaryota > Metazoa > Chordata > Actinopteri > Cichliformes > Cichlidae > Haplochromis > Haplochromis burtoni. The sequence goes on along the minus strand of NW_024583302.1, from coordinate 85,193 downwards.
TCTCATCCTGGACTGTGGTGCTGACACTCACCAGTCCCCGGCCCCCTTCCTTCCGCTTAGCGTACAGCCTCAGGGTGCTGGACTTGGGGTGAAACCCTCCATGCATGGTAAGGAGCTTTCTTGTCTTTATGTCAGTGGCTTCTATCTCCTCCTTTGGCCAGCCTATTACCCCAGCAGGGTACCTGATCACGGGCAGGGCGTACGTGTTGATGGCCCGGATCTTGTTCTTACCATTCAGCTGACTCCTCAGGACTTGCCTGACCCTCTGCAGGTACTTGGTGGTTGCAGCTTTTCTAGCGGCCTCTTCATGGTTCCCATTTGCCTGCGGGATCCCCAGGTACTTGTAACTGTCCTCTATGTCTGCAATGTTGCCTTCTGGTAGTTCAATCCCCTCAGTTCTGACTACCTTCCCTCTCTTTGTTACCATCCGACTACACTTCTCCAGTCCGAACGACATTCCAATGTCATTGCTGTATAGCCTGGTAGTGTGGATCAGTGAATCGATGTCTCGTTCACTCTTGGCATACAGCTTGATGTCATCCATGTACAGGAGGTGGCTGACAACTGCTCCGTTCCGTAGTCGGTATCCGTAGCCAGTCTTGTTAATGATCTCACTGAGGGGGTTCAGGCCTATGCAGAACAGCAGTGGGGACAGAGCATCTCCTTGGTAGATCCCGCACTTGATGGTGACTTGTGCTATGGGCTTGGAGTTGGCCTCTAGTGTTGTACGCCACATCCCCATTGAGTTCCTGATGAAGGCTCTTAGGGTCCCTTGATCTTGTACAATTCTAGGCATTCCAGTATCCAGCTGTGGGGCATTGAGTCATAGGCCTTCTTGTAATCAATCCAGGCAGTGCACAGGTTGGTCAGTCTGGTCTTGCAGTCTCGGCTGACTGTTCTGTCTACCAGTAGCTGGTGTTTTGCGCCTCTGGTATTCTTGCCAATTCCTTTCTGTGTCCCACTCATGTATTGACCCATGTGCCTGTTCATCTTAGCCGATATGATGCCTGACAGGAGCTTCCATGTAGTACTGAGGCAGGTTATTGGTCGGTAGTTGGAGGGGACTCCGCCTTCTATGATCATATATCTATTATTATATATATATTATTATCTATATATTATTATTATATATATATCTATTATTATCTATATCTATCTATCTCTATACATCTAGGATTGGGGTAAGAAATCACACTGTAAGTGATGCAGTGATACTTGCCATACAAGTAAAGATTCTATTGGTTACCACCAATAAAGTACTGCTGGAAAGTTTGCTAATGAAGCCATGATGGTGGAGTCAGGCTTTTCTACCATGTGATTGACAGGAAGAGGAATGTGAATAGTGTTGTGAAGGTGAAGAGAGTGACAGACAAAATCACGAGTTTAATACTCGGTTCTAAATGTTGTCAGTGCGTATGCAACACATATTGGATCTCAGTTAGACAGCCAATCTTCATCCAACTCATATCAGGCAGTACGTTGAATATAGTGCTAGAAAGTGTCCCCAGTGGGGAGAGGGCAGGGATTGGAACAAATTTCAATGGACATGTAGGTGAAATCAACAGGGGTGTTGAGCAGGTGTTGTGTAGTTTTGGTGTTAAGGAGATAAAAAAAAAAAGAGTTACTAGATGACAGGAACAGTATAGCTTCCTCATCCACATCGTCTGGACGAGTATTTGCAATAATCAGAAAACACTTTTCAGCTTTTTATGTATTTTGAATCTGGGTTTTTGGAGACTGTGAGGTGTCTGTTCCTAAATGACTTTGGGTTAACTTGTGCTTAAATGTGTTATTGGCTATAAATAAGGCTATTAGGGTTATTATGCTCAATCAATCAATCCCATACCACTACAAGCGTCGGGGTCACTGCAAAGCGTCGGTATCAGTACTATTGATATTTGGTCCACCTGTGTCCACCTAGAGCAGTGAGTCTCGGGCTGACAATTAAACTGCTCTTCGACCCAAACCTGCAGCCTTCTTCATCTTAGTTAAAGGCTCATCAGTCCTGTGAAAACATTTTGGAAATTTGCACTTTTTGTTCCCAGTTTAATTCTTTATGTTCTGGTTCAATTGCATAACTATAAACCACTTGCAGAACTTATATTAAGGTACATTGTATAACCCACACATATGTGTAGTGAGCAGTCAAAGACTAAAAGGTGCTCAAACAACATTAAATATGCCTGATAAAGAAATAAGAACAAATGGCTCAAGTGATCCAATAACATGCTGATGATATGAAAAAGAGACACTGACTAGTCTTTGGACTCACCCACACATGCTGACTTTTTGATAAGATATATATCGAATAAACCCAATAAACCTGTTCGAATAAACCCAAAGTTCAGGAACATCTTCTTTAGATCTGTTCAGTTTTATTCATGTGGCACCACTTAAAGAGTCAACAAATTTTGACTCATTCACCTCAGTAATCAAAGGTGTTTGGCTATAACTGACTACATGTATATACTGTATCATAAGTGGACAGAATGGATGTAAACCACACCTTAACCATTTGGCTGAGGCAAAACTACCACAAGGCAGTGATTCTAACTAAAAGGTACTCTGGATATTATTAAATGTGAACATATCGTTGAATGAATGTAAATAAACACATTTACATGAGGGCAACCTGATTTCAAGGAAATAAAAATGCTCAAATTTGAAAGCTTGTGAGTTATTTTGTTCATGTATCAGCTGTTTAGTAGTTTTATGACAAGATGGATGCTGTCATTATATTTTAGTATAGTGTTTGAGTTAAGGAGAATAAAAGAATATTTAACATTAATTGTACCAATGTTGTTGTGTACGAAGCACAAATTAATTTAAGTTTTAATTTATGAATTTTTGAGTACATGGTGTACTAGGTTGTAATTGCATAGAAATGTACGTTTAAGGATATAAAGAACTATATTTAATGAGTTACAGTGAAAAGAAGTGCTTGGAAATAGTAATATAAACAGAAATTTCAATTTTTCTATTAACGGAAAATATCAGTTAATGATACAGAAAATATACTGTGAATAAACGGAATTTTCCGTTTTATAGCTGAAGGAAATGTCCGTAAATAGTACAGAGAGTATACTGTAAATCTACAGAATTTTCCGTTTTATCATTTACAGAAAAGTCCGTCAAACTTCCGTAAAAAAACAGAAAATGTACTGGCAGAAAATTACCAGGACATTTTCCGTTTTTCTACGGAATATTGTTTTTTACAGTGCACAGAGCTTCAACACTGGACAGATTATATCGACATGGAATTGCTAATATGGGTGACTTGTAGGAAGCATGGCGCTGTGATCCTGGGAGTCTGTTGCATATACCCAGCCACTACAGTAAGCAGTCTTCCTGCGACCTGGCAGATGTTAAGAGGTTTAAAAGTGGTTGGCTTTTCGGACAGCCATAGCTCTGAATACCTGAGGCATGTCACTTTAAAAATAGTGTGCAATGTTTGGACTAACTGCGATGTTTCGTTGTACATATTGCCATTGTTCTATTGTATGCAATGTTGTGCTTTCTGTTTTGTAGTTGGTGTGTTGGAAATGTTATGCAGTCAGTCGCTTTTAAATGGTTTAGAAGGTTGTGGTTATTGATCGTAATATTCATAAGAAAGTGAAAATAGCCAAATAATGTAAAATAAGGATGAAGCTGTCAGCTGGTTTTTCTTTGGGAGTCACCAACCACCTCTGATTTAAAAATACAAGACATATGAAAGGAACAAATCAATCAGACTGATTAATGGCATTGATTATTTGAACTCCTTTGTCATCTCAGCAGTGCTTCAAAGGATTACTACAACTCACGGAAATGTGACCTTTATACACCCATCTCGTACATGCAGGTGGATTTAATCCACTCATTAGAAGGCTATTTATGCAAATCAAACCACAGCCCCTTAGAAACATGGCTGAAGTTTCCAGATGAGCATTGCTGACTAAGTAGTATTATAACAGAGAGAAAGATGATATGAAAACTAAGTGCAACCCACATCCCACGTAGCTATGGTGAATGTTAGATTGTATAGTATAATGAGGTTGTGGCCAGGTTTGTTGTACTACTATATGTATACCAATACCCTTTAATTAAATTAATAAGGACCACCACAGCTGTACCTTACAAGTGTCCTTCATCAGATATTTATTTGGGAAAGAAAACATAAAATAAAATGAAAGACAGTTACTTTCTCATGAAATTAATCAAAATAAAATAAACCACTGTAACAATTACTGCATGGTATATCAATAAAGATTTTAAAAATTATTTCTATCTAAAAAACAAAAAAAAAACCACCTTATACCTTTAAAGTGGAATGGCTTTTACTTTTTTTAAATAAGTAAAATAAATAATACAACATCAGGACCACGGGTAGTCGCCCTCAATAATAAAACTTAGATGCAATCCACAACACAATGCCTGTGAACAGGAAGCTTTAACACTTGAGTAATTTGGATTTGCTCATCAGTCTGACAACCAAAGGCAATATGACTGAAGTTAGATTGCTAAACAAATTAGGTTACACACACCAACATATTGCTCCTCTGCCAATCAGCCAAACTTTCTTCTCCTGAACAATAAATGAACACAAAAATCATGAAATCCTTTCAATTATTGAACCTTTAAATAAATAACCTTGTTAAACTAAACATTTGATTTTTGTTTTAAATATACTCAGATCTAAATACTTTCAGCCAGGGCTACATAAGTAAAAGTGTGTGCTCAATGATATGACATGAAGCTTCTAAACTCAGATTGTTATTTTACACAAAGAAACACTTTCTTAGTGAGAATTCATGACGAGACTGATAGTTTCTAACAGAACAACACAAGAGTCAAATCAGCAAAATTAATTTCAAAACAAGGCTGTCTCAAGATGAATAGCAGTTTTAAATGCCTTCTAAAAGAGGAAACAAGGTCGATGCTCTAATATCTTTAATTAAGGTCTCAAACACTCTCAATAACCTGTGCAGTTTGCCCAGGACCAAACAGCAAATAGACATTAGTGGTTTGTAGGAGATGGTGGAAACAAAAAAACAGAGTTAGAAGAGCGCTAGACTAAACAAACTAATTTGCTTGCTGGGTCTATGGTTAATAATTATTGATGATCGGCTTTAGAGATCTGAATCTCCTGGAGTCAGTCATAAAGTATGCCTGCGTGTATAGTAGATAGGGTTTGTCCTCAGTACCTTTCTTCTTTGTTGCAGTCTGCACTAATGTTAGCCAACATTAAATCAATAAGTGAGGGATTGTAATGGCTTAAATCTATTATCTGTGGAAAACACAAAAAAAGCGTCCCCAGCTTGTTGCTTGCACTCTCCTTCGCTCAATTTAAAAACAGCTTTTCCCCAAACACAACACAGGATGCGCCGAGCTTGATTAATCAACTATTAAATGAGAATTATTTAAGCTAATGGTCCATTAGTGACAACGTGACACACTGCTTACTTTCTCCTCACAGTTTCTCCCTCTGTTTTTCTCTGTGATGGACAGGGGAGGTCGCCAATCCAATTAAAATGCAATAAAAAATAAAGGAACTCTTTCCAGGGAAGAAAAGTTTACTAAACAGTTGTTTTTTCCATCGACCACTTCAGACTTCATTTCAGTGGAAATATGAGACTATCACTTCCTCTGTTTAGTCCTGTTTGGTGTGATTTTGAAGAACTGGTAGACATATATTGATGGGTTTTGTAGCAGCAGATTATTGACAGATAAAAAACAAACAACAAAAAAACGACCACGTTTTTTATTTATGGCACATTATGGAATATCCCTAAATTCTTAAATCATCCTGTTGTGTGCCAGCTCAGTCAGTGTGGGACTGAGTGAGCTTCACTTGGCTCGCTCCCAGAGCCCTTCCTGACCAGCTTTTACCTACCAGCACTTCTTTCCACAGGCTTAGCTCATCTCGTGCCAGTAATTTACTCCTACAATTGGAGATCGTGCACTGATCAGCACTGGCTAACAGGTGTTTCTCATTTCTACCCTCCTTTGTTTTTTTTAGCTGTTTTTGAAATTTTGAAAGAGTGAGAGTTGCAATGTTTTTTAAAAGAAAAAAACTTCTTAAAAATCACACGTGTATTTTAGCTGTTCTCTTCCTTTCACTGTGTACATTGCATTTCTTTGTTGGTGTAAATAATGCCTTGTAAAATTCTCTTTCAAATCTATAATCATTATTTTGAAAGAGAAACCCACTACAAAAATATCCACGAAACAGCACGTCAGCATAAAAGAAAGAGAGAGCTATACAACTACATTATACCTGTTATTTCACAATATTTATTTCCTCTTTCCTTTTCAAATAGTGATAAATGCAGCACTTAATTCAAGTCTTTGAATGCCCAGGCTCTCACTGTGAAATAACCATCTGATGTTTATTCATTGTTAAAATGTCTTTGCACTTATGATCATTATCATCTGGATCTTATACCTCACCTCCCTTTCACTTAGCACCACATCGCTGAGTTTACCTTCCATCCAACCATCTTCACCCTCTCTAGGCTCAGTTTTTTAATCTGTTCACAGACCGACAGGACCAAGGCACTCAGCGTAAATAAACAAAGAAGTGCAAAATCAAACTATAACTGAATCTATAGAAATCTACCAGTGTAGGTTGGGTCTTCAGCAGAAGCAGCTGCCCTGAAACAGGGTCAGATTACAGGTGAGTGTTGTGATATAATTGTACAATGAGGTAAGTGGCAATGTTCTGATGGAAACTGACAAGGCTTTTTTGTAAAACTCCAGCAGTCCGCTGAATATAGCGGTAATTTAGTCCAATTGAATGGAGGAGATGGAAAGAAACAATAACAGCTGTTACCGACATGACTGTCAGCAAACCAACAAAGAATCCTAAGTGAATGTAAGTCTAACTCGATGGCATTCACAGTAATGGACCAGACACAATGTTTCCAAAAAGTGCACTTATTGTGTCCAGAATATTTTATTCTTCCACCGACTCAACTTCATGTCCCAGCTGTTACATTTAGTGATGCTTTGGGCTGGAAACGATCCCAGCATGCCAAAAGCACTGGGAAAAGGTCTTTCTTTCTCACAAAATCCCCAGAGGGGTAGAGAGTTGGATGAGGCATGCAATGGAAAGGTCAGAATATACACATGTACAAACAAATAACAACTCCAGCAATGCCAACATAAATTTCCTCATTTTGTATAACTTAAGATCACAGGTTCACGAATGGCCTGTTGATCAGTTCAGGCTAAAATGTCTGAGCAGATCAAAACTGTTAGTTTTGAAATAAAACTGTGATGTAAATCCAGCAACATCCAGTGTTTGATCCTCTCATCCAACACATCCTCAGGATTTCATGTCAGGTGTTGGTCCACATCCTTCGCTGGTGTTGCCAGGTCGCCAGTGATGAGCCCTACATGATCCTTATGCTAGCAGACTAATAAATGTATGGTTTGTTTTTTTGTTTTTATTATTCTCCCATGTCTCGGGGTGGCAGTGCAATCTGGAGTAAATAAATTGCCTTGGGATAATTTCACCTCCATAAAATCCAAGAGTTTAAACACTAGAATAATTATCTTGTTTTGCAGGTTTAACAATACACCTGTGAGACATGGTTTCAAAGAAGATACAACTTTATTACAAATTCTCCATATTAAATAAAGAAAAACAATTTAAATAAAAACCTTAAACAAAGTAAGTTACTGCAACACACATTAAGTATAAGCCTAAACACAGCCCTTAGAACTAATAGCACTAAGAACCTAAAAGGGTATAAGTCTTAACTCTGTGGCAGGGGCTGTAGAATAAGGACAGACAAAATGCACACATAAACTACACACCAAACTTAACATCCAAGGTGCTGCAAGGTGGGGGGTTGTGATGACACGGGTTACTGCTCTGGTGACTGTTACTGGTCGTCCACCTTTATTCCTATCAAGCACTTACTTACTTAGTTCCTCCTATGCCGGGCGGCGCATCGGGCAGCTAGTGATCTCCATCGATGTCGGTCAGTGCGCGACTGCTTCAGCTTCGTCCCAGGCAATGTCGACAGTTCTCAGATCGTCCATGAATGTTCGACGCCATGTGGTCTTTGGTCGGCCTTGCTTTCGCTTGCCAGTGTGTGGACGCCATGTCATGGCAATCTTAGCTGGGCCTTTCTGCAACAACACCGGCTAACGGGCGGGTGCCTGCTCTTCGTAGGACCTTCTCATTTGTTTTTCTCAGGATTCGCCGCAGGCCACGTTGTTGAAGCACATTCAGGTGTTGAATAATTGCACTTGTTGAGCGCCAGGTTTCACTAGCGTAAAGTGCAGTAGGGAAGACGATAGAGTTCAGTAGTCTGATCTTGACCCTAACATTCAGGGAGGTCGAGTTCCAAATAGGTTGGAGACGTCGCAGGACACCAACTGCCTTCCCTACTCTGGCGTCGACATCCCGATCAGAGACCCCGTCATTCGAGATGATGCTGCCAAGATATGTAAAATTCTCCACCTCTTCAGCACGTTGTTGGTTGATCATGACAGGAATGCGGGCACGTGCATAGCCAACTCGGAGTACCTTGGTTTTTTTGGCGCTGATTCTTAATCCAACTTTCGTCGCCTCCCTCTGCAGGGCCGCGGTCAACTTTTGGAGGTCTTCCTGAGTCGAGCCCAGCAGGGCGATGTCATCTGCGAAGTCCAAGTCAGTGAGATTACGCGCTTCGTGCCAGGGCACACCGATGCCAGCTTGGTCAACTGATCGTCGCATGATGTTTTTTTTTAAACTTGAGCTACAGTGAGTGTATCAGAGCAAACGATTTTCAGAATTTGCCTGGAGGTAAATGTGTTTGGTTATATAGAGAAGTGGGGGAGTAGCAGTATGCAGATAATATGCAGATTGCCCAACCCTTTGGTTCCAAATGATTCTGATTTACTGATGCAAACGCAGTGTTAAGACCAAAATAAGCTGGTACACATAAATACACCAGTAATTTTTTCTTTTTTTTTTGAACAAAGCAAGAACTTTTCCACACACATATTAGTAACTAAGGGCCATTAAACTTACACACAGAGGTAGACACATTCACTCACTGCACTCTCCATTAAAACCCTCACCTGCCTCCATAATTAAAGAGGCTGGTCAGCACCGTTGTCTGTGAGGTCTGCTGGGAGTGTGGGACAGGATAATGCAAGATTGGAAGTGACAGTAACATTTTCTGCAGAGCATTTAAACACAGCACCTCATTAAAAATACATCTCATTGTGTACCAGCAGTGTTAGCTTTACAAAGCTTTTCATCAGGCCATTTATTGGAGACCATGGGACATTACACAGACACATAGCAGGGCGTTGTTCATTTAATTTAACAGTCTCTTAGAGACGCATACTTCTTTCAAGCGCACAACAGAGTTTACATGAAAACACCGCCACTATGTCGTACTAGGACACTGGGTCAAGCTATTCAGTGTATGCTTAAACAAGTGAATAAATGAATTAAATGTTTAATTCATTTAGACAATTTTCAAGAGGTGCACTATCAACATATGCTATGTAGTTTATTTCAACTCATATCCACAAAGAACATCTTGCTGTCCCAAATATTCATTGGAGCACCAAATGTGGATTAGTCTGCCCCTGAAAAGAGTTTGCAGTAGAAGTGACTGTTCCCAGTCCTTACATAAATACACATTTGAAATGAAATTACATTTTTTTAAACAATTTTTAAGCATCCTCCAACCCATGACCCACAAGTTACTTATGGGCTGCCATCAATGAGGATGTTCTAGTCATTTGAACACTTCTTATTTCTCAGATGAGATGAAAAGAAACAAGACTTTAAAAAGAAAAAACAAGAGTGCATCGCTGTGGAAATCTCTCTAAGGGAATCAGGGAATTCTGAATATGTTTTGGGACTGTAGAAAGAGCAGGCTGCTGTGGAGATAAGATTGCTGCAATATTAATAGTACTGCATTACTGCAGTAACGCATTGGGCAACTGGGGCAAGGATGACAAATCACTAATTGTAGCTGGACCAGTAATTCTGTTTTTCTTTAAACAAGGTATGTGGACCATACACTTTTATCAAATGTCAAATACTTGTCTACAATTTCTATTTTTATTCGTATGATGGATTTTTAGGTTTAGTGTTTTTTTTGGTGTTGACCCTTGTATTTTTGTCATGTTTCTCTATTTAGGGAAAACGTGAATGGCTAGTTGATTGTTCTTTTTTTTCGAATATTTATGAGAAATAATTCAACTTTGGAACTTTTTTTAAAAAACATTTTCTCCTGCAATATTTGCTCTAAATATTTAATAAAAATGGATGCATGTTTGATACTATTTACCCTTGTCCCACGAAAGATTTGTTTTGTATGGGACATTAATTATCTCCAAGTCTTCTATCCATCCATCCATCCATCCATCCATCCATCCATCCATCTTCTTCAGCAGCCTAAGCAGAGAAGCCCAGACCTCCCTCTCCCCCGGCCGCCTCCTCCAGCTTGTCAAGGCATTCCCAGGCCAGCTGAGAGATTGGCCTGGGAACTAACGCAGAAGAGTGTAACCTCTCCAGCGTGTTCTGGGTCTGCCCTGGGGCCTCCACCCGATGGGACATGCCTGGAACACCTCACCCAGGAGGTGTCCAGGAGGCATCCTTATCATATGCCTGAACCATCTCAACTTCCTCAGCGACCGCTTCACTGCAGCCACAGCACCAATCCGTCTGTCGATCTCCCGCTCCCTTCTTCCGTCACTTGTGAACAAGACCCTGAGACACTTGAACTCCTCAACTCAAGTCTTCTACTTATTTATTTCTATTTAGCCGAGTATATTAGCCGAGTCAGGGAAAATAAGAATCCCATTTTATAGTGACACATAGACAAAGTCAGTTACTAATATAGATATAATATCTGACCTAAACAAGATGTATTTTACTATACCTGGTACCCCACAGCATAGTGTGGGTCATGTAATAAGAGCATTTCCAGCTGTTTTTATTACTTCCTCCTCTCTGTGATCTTTCCATCAAAAGCAGGTATTATTGTGAGTAACAGTATATAGCACTGGTAATGTATATAATGATAAACTAATAGATGATAATGTATGATAATAGGGCACAGCTGAACAGATTACCAACGTAACACAGAGCAACACACAAAGCCACAAACATACACTGTGATGTCCAAACCTACAGCCAATTTAGAAACCGTCTGAGATCTGACCAATCATCAGTGACAAGTTTTTTTGGGGTTTTTTTTTTTGAAAAAATTGAATTATTTTTCATGGATATCGGTCAGAATTATTTTTTTTTTAATTTCTGTGATAACCAAAACTTGGTACTCGGGGTGGGGACTGAACACTCTGTTAGGGTTGACTATCTGGAAAAGACTGGATGACCTTACAAATATTTTCTCATTACTTGTCCTGATAAGATTCCTGTGGAAAACATCGCTTGTAACTGTGTTGAAATGTTAAGCACAGAAACTGTGCATGTAAGCAGTATTTTCATTAGCCATTAATTTATATATTTTATATAATGAAGCTCAAAGTGATAAGGTTTCCCCTGTAGTCATTTCACAGGATGCCTGGGGTGTAACTTGACATCTGGTTGTCAAATCTTTTTTTTAATTTTTTTAAATTTGATTGCTTTGCATGTGCAGTCAAACAGCTGCTTTTCCTTAAGCTGTACAGCTGCTGATTAATCTGCTCCGTGGTTGCAGGTCTAACCCATCCCCTCTTTGACTGTCATGCAGTTTTGTGGTATTTGTGGTATTTGAAACGATCCATCAACACCTTTAACACTGGTAAAAACAAACAAATGAGAAGGTAAGAGGGAAAAAAGCTATTAAGAAAATTAGGATTTCAAAATAGTTTTCCACCAGATGGTGATGTAGTGGTGCGATTCCTCTTTAAATTCCACAGTAGTTACTTAAGAGTGTCTGGTGTAAGGGAAGGGATGTTTGAATCCTCGCTCACACTGTGGTGTGAGTCATCCTTTAAGCTCTGTAAAACACTTGTTTACAAGGACACTTCTTCACCTTGTAGATGTTTATCCTTTAAATGGACTTACAATGTACGTTTTGTATCAGTGTACTTTAAGCAAGGAATTTGTGATTCATGCTTTCCTGTATTTTTGTTATCAAACAAAGTCATGGTTATGATGGTGCTGACTATTAAATCTATGACTTACAACTCCAGAAGAGGATCAATTACCTATTACACCTAATCCCCAACTTAAAACAAAATGTCACATTAGTCCTCATAAATAAAAATCCTATTAAATGATTATTACACAGTCAGAGTGATGGCCCTGGTCTGCTGACCTCACCCTTCCCCTGAAGAGAAGGTATAGTGTGACCAGATCAGAACCAATCACAGACAGAAAGCATACGTGCACACAAAAAACTCAAAAAAATGAAGTTGCAATTCCTTGAATAGCCCCTTGAGGCTGGCTCCAAAAGGGACTTAACCCCCATTGTTTTCTGATATTAAAATTCCTTAGACCATTAAAAAGCTTGTTTATAGTACAAAAAATGGTTTTGGTTAAAATGGATACTTTTCCTTTTCATATTAACTCCATTGTCATGAATTATTTTATAACTCACTCATTTGGACTTTTAAAGGCTTAAAGTTTGAGGTGTGTCTATTATGTCACAGATAAATATGTTTTAACTCGCCCAAGTCACTCTCTAGGTAAACTCAATAAGCCTGAAAGTAGCTAAGCAAAACTCTGAGAATTGCCTTCTCCTGCAGCCTCAACCTTTTGAGCTGCATATTGCTTTCTTTGAGGTAGTTCATCATTTTCACTTAATATTCATAACTTGTGACTTTGTGGGGCCTCAACATTTTTCCAGCTGCAAAAGGCAGCAAAAGCAGTGAGATGTTAACCTGCAGTTGACACATGATGACAGTCTTTCCTGCTTCTTAACAGCCCATCTGATAAAAGTCAGGCTTTAGATAATCTTCTGTCCTGCAGTGTAGGCGTTTGAATATTAGAGAGAACTGTAATGTGGGATGATTGATATTTGGAAAAAATATCAATAAATCCACTTAAAATAAGAAAGTTGGTCAAAGTGTTTGGGCCCCACAATGAGAATTATATCTAATGCAGTGACAGCACTACATTTATTGAGTACAATTATAATAATAATAATAATAATAATTTTAAAAAAGCGCAGCACGGTGGCACGGTGGTTAGCACTGTTGCCGCACAGCAAGAAGGTCCTGAGTTCAATTCCACCATCAGGCAGGGATCTTTCTGTGTGGAGTTTGCATGTTCTCCCCGTGTTTGCGTGGGTTCTCTCCGGGTACTCCGGCTTCCTCCCACCGTCCAAAGACATGCAGCTTGTGGGGATAGGCTAATTGATTAATCTAAATTGTCACTAGGTGTGAATGTGCGAGTGAGTGTGAATGGTTGTCTGTCTCTGTGTGTTGGCCCTGCGACAGACTGGCGACCTGTCCAGGGTGTACCCCGCCTTTCGCCCTATGACAGCTGGGATAGGCTCCAGCGCCCCCCGCGACCCTGAAAAGGATAAGCGGAAGCGAATGGATGGATGAATTTTAAAAAAGCATAAAATGCAGAATCTCCAGAGTTTCAGCTGATTTTGTTCTGTTTTGGACAAACTGAAGAAGGTTTTGGCATTCTAAACAACTATATACAACTACACAACTATATAACTATGTAAAATAATATGCATATACAGTATATTGTCAAATTTATTCACACACCCATCCAAATCATTGGATTCAATGCAAATTTATTAAAGGACTAGTTTTATTGCAATGGCTGGCTGTGACTGACTGACGCTGTTCTTTGTGGAGCCCAGACGTTGTGAATGATGAGACCAGAGTCAAAAAATTTCTTAAGGAAAACCAAAAATATATCAAATAAATTGGGGAAAAAGGGAACAAAATAAATACACAAGATAATTAAATCTACCACAATTAACTTCACTGCTTGGATTCTCTGTTCAAAAGTCTCTTAAATCCCTGAGTTGAGAGTTCTGTTTGAAGTTCTTTTAAAGATCAATTTTCAGAAGGGGAAAAGAGAAAAAGGAATGGTCCTACCAGCTCGCCACCTGTAGGGCCAGAAGAAGTCCATTAGTATTTCAATTTAAAATCAGTTTATTGGTAAACAGATCAATGATTCCACATTTCCATACAATAGTATGAATCAGATCATTGCATTATCACATTTCACAAAAGTACAATAGTTCATTAATTGTTTTAGCTACGTAGCTTTATCTGCTACAAACAAAATCCAAACAAATACGGAAACAGCATGAAAGAAGGCAGTGTCTAACACACAGCATGGCCAAATTTAAGGCAACATGTAACAATAATCAATAAATTGCACACTGTTTTAAAAAAGAGCACGTTTAAGTATTTAAATAAACTAAAGTCTACAAAAACAGTAATTTCCAAAGTTCCAGAGTTCTGCTTGCGGTAAAATGCCTCTGAATAAAGCAATTTTTAACGAACGACCAGCTGCTAATAGCTAAAGTGTTGCTTTTTTCCCATGCTGTTCTTGACGCTATTCAAGTCTCACAGCCGAGTCTCATCTTTGCCGTTCCATGGATGCAGCAAATCAAGAGAGGGACGTCACATGGGTTACACAATTACTTCCATGACCACAGGTGTGTAAAATCAAGCACCTAGCCATGAAGACTGCTTCTGCTAACGTAAAAGAATGAGTTACTCAGCATTGTACATGCTACCTGTGCAACAAGCCTAGTCGTAAAATTTCCTCACTGCTAATTATTCCACTCTCAAATGTTAGAGTTATTAACTAATAATTAAAGTGGAAGCGTTTTGGAATGATTGCATCTCAGCCACAAAGAGGTAGGCCGTGTGAAAAATCCCAGAGCAGAGTGAGTGGATGGTGAGACATGTGGAGCGCCAAGTTAACCAACTTTCAATTCAATTCCATTTTAATTCAATTTTATTTATATAGCGCCAAATTACATCAACAGTTGCCTCGAGATGCTTAATATCAAGGTCAAGACTCTTCAGTAACAGAGAGAAAACACCAACAATCAAACTAACCTCTTTGTGCAAGCGCTTGGTGACAGTGGGAAGGAAAAACTCCCTTTAAACAGAAAGAAACCTCTGGCAAAACCAAGCTCAGGGGTCAGTCAGCTGCATCTGTACCAAAGCCTTACATCAACAAGCGCAATGCAAAGTGTCGGATGTAGTGGAGTGGAGATGCGTTCTCTTGAGTGACGAATTACTCTTTTTGGTCTGGCAATCTGATTGATGAGTCTGGTCGTTGCCAAGAGAATGGTACTTGTCTGACTGCACTGTGCAGTGTAACGTTTGGTGCAGGGGGAATTATGGTGTGGGTTTGGTTTTTAGGAGTTGGGCTTGGCCCCTTAGTTCCAATGAACTCTCATGCTCCCAACTTAGAAACAGTTAGAAACAGTTTCCCACAGCATCCTGTTCCAACACAACTGCCCTCCAGTGCACAAAGCAAGGTACATAAAAACATGGATGAGTAAGTTGTGTGTGGAAGAACTTGACTGGCCTGCAGAGTCTTGATCTCATAGAACACCTTTGGGATGAAGTAGAGTGCAGAATGCAAGCTAAGCCATCTCGTCCAACACCAGTGTCAGACCTAACAAATATGCTTCTAGATAAATGGTTGAAAATCCCCACAAACACACTTGTACACCTTGTAGAAAGCTTTCCAGGAGGGTTGACGATGTTACAGCTATAAAAAAGGTGGGCCAACATCATATTAAAAAGCATGGGTTAAGAATAGGGTGTCACTCAAGTTCATATACATGTGAAAGCAGACATGCGAATACCTTTGGCAACATAGTATGCATACATACACACATACACAATATGTATGCATGTAGATTAACATATATAGCTCAGTTTGTTGGAAGACACTGGCTGACATAACACTCGCGTGGGTGTTTGCAGTGCTCTCATCTACCTTTATATATTGCTGGGTCAGTGCAACATTGCCTCTTTTTTCTGAACAGAATGAGCCTCCAGGTTGCCAGCTGAAGCCCTTTTGTATCAGACTTCTCCCTTTGCAATCTCTCAATTTAATTTGCTGCCACAACCAATGGACCAAAACGAATAAAAATAACAAAAAAGTGTATTGATCCACTTGTCCATGGTTTTGTACTAGAGATATAGGAAAATGCACAAAATGTAAGGTGAAAAGAAATAATGATTTGTACTATCAGAAAATAGAAAAACAGGAATGTCCTGTTCAGAAAATATCACCATTTTATTATCTTTGCCTGGAGTCCAACAACAGTAGTTTAGGTCATAACAGGGAGTTATAGCTTTATGTCACAGTTTGATTGGTGCCGCTGACATTTCTTTTAATAAGTGGGGGTTGAGGAAGCATCATTAAGGAATGAAAGTATAAACAGTCTCCACTAGTTAGCCTGTATGTTCTACCCTTTAAATTACAACATTAGTCAACTTGTGTTAGTAGTTATATAAAAGCCATACCTTTACATTTGCTGTCATCTTTATACTGCACTGCAGAGTGGATTTGTCTCAGCCTGACCTTAACCTGATTATGGCTTTGTTTTTAATGAGTAGAACACAATTTCATGAGACCACAGTTTCAAGTCTTTCCAAAGGTTGAACAAACTTGTTCTGATCTTTTTGCAAATAGACTACAATAAATACAGTTAACTATCTCATAGCTAACTCAAACTATGTAACACTCTAAGCTCATAGAAATAAATGAAATTGTAATACTGCATTAGATGTTGACACACAGTAGGTTACGATGACATATACGTCACTTGCCCTTCCTTGGTGACCGGGGTGGCATGTCCCAACCCAGGTGTTGTCTGGGATTTTATATGGAGTTATTACATCAACATTTTAAATTAACCAACAGTGTTATTTTGCTGTGACGTTGGTGCCCTTCATCAGAATGTGATTTTCAGTATGCACTGAGATCAGTTATACCTATGTGTGAAACAGCCAGAATGGTGGAAAGTTAGTACCTCCAACTCAAGCTCTGTGGTTCTTTGCCAAAAAATTGAAGACTGCCCTAGCAAAAGACATCAAATAGGATCAAATAGGGTCTCTTGCTCAGTAAAATAGACAGATTAGTGTTGTAACTGCAATAATGCTAACATTGTGCCAATTCTGGTGAACAGAGAGCTGAGCTGAAAGCAAATCTTTCAGTTTAACAGTCATGTTTCATTGCAGCACTCATGGCAATGACCTCAGCATTTGGAGGTCAGACATCAAGTGGATCATTTGAGAGCCATTGCAGCTCGATATCAAAAGGAGCAACTAGAGGTGGTTAAGTTAGTAATAGCTGGCAGTGCATCCTGTTACCACCACTGATTTTAAATGAGTACAAATGACAGTTTGTTTTGTGTTGTTCAAACAATAACCATTTTTTCTAAACAACAGTATGTTGCCTAAACCAACTCAAACACCCACTGAAAACAAAAAAAGAAAAACATAAATGAATAATAACTTACTTCTGCTGGAGCTGTATCTATGAAGCGCCTTGAGGCGACTTTTGTTGTGATTTGGCGCTATATAAATAAAATTGAATTGAATTGAATTGAACTTCTGAAAAAACATTTGCTACACACTGCGAAAAAGTTGATGTCCTTCGTTTTCCCCTTGTTTCTATTACTCACCTAAACCCAGGAACCCACTATGAAAAGCCCATTCGACTTGGTTTTGCAGTGCCAACTGTACAGAGGATGGTCATTTCATTGGTGTTTGTGAGCTCAAGAAGACTGAAGGGAGAAACCAGGTCCTCACAAGGTGGTCTGTGGTGGGGCCTCCTCTGAAAAAGGTTTTTTATACAAACTTTTTTTTTTTTTTTTTTTTTGTGTCCCGTTTGGATCTTTAGCCATCAGAATTGTTGTCTTAAGGCCAAGAAAGATGCCAAGCGGATTTATTTTACCAAGTGGATCATCATGGCCTTGCCATATTGGTCCATTTGATTGACCTTTATTATAATTATGAATTTATTTTATTTTCAGTTGCTACAAACGGGACAGACATGACTGGGGGATAGGACAGGGAGAGAGAATGAAAGAAAGAGAGGGAGAGAAAGAAAACCAAAGGGGAGAAGAGACGGTGAGAAGGGGGGAAGAAAGAAAAAAAAACAAACAAAAAAAACAAAACACCTGGGTCACCTGTATGGAGAAAAAAAACAGAAGAGAAAGCAAACAACAAAGAGCAACATAATAAAAAAAACGGCACCATCACAATAAACTAGCTAGCAGTAGATATCAGTAGATACTAAATAATAAACGATATTGTGCAGCACGCAAGATAGACAGCGCACAATGTGCTTTGAGGCAGCAGCCAAGAAAGCTGTAGTCCGCGTCTGTGAATACCCGTGTGTACACCTGTGTGCATACCTGTGTGGATCAGCATGCTTGCATTCCAAAGGTTTCTCCATGTAACGATCTGCTAGGGAGTGTGGGGAGCCACAGCCCCGTCCTCCAGGGTATGAAGCAGGTATGGAGGAGATCAAAACTCCAGACATCCAGAGGCCCCCAGAACACAAGAGACCAAGGAAGACCAACAGAGGGGCAGCCGCGCCACTGTCCCAGTAAGAGCTGAGGAGAGTCCCAGATGAGGGCTCACTCAGCAGCCGCGGAGCAGAAGCCAGGGGGAGTTGCGGTGACGCGCCCATGAGCTCCGCCGGCAGCCAGCTGTGCCTGAGTGACCGAGCCCCAGGCCGAGAGGCCGGGGGCACCCCACCTCCGAAGTGGCCCGAGCAAGCCCCAGGCTCCAGGCCCCGATAAGCGGCCGCCAAGGAGTGAACCGGTGTGTACCCGGACGCCCACCCTCAGACACAAGGAAACACCAACGCACCGACACCAGAGGGAGTCCGCCACCGGCAGGGGAAGTGGTGGTGGGTGGAGATAGGCCTCCAAACCATGGAGGGCCTGAGATGTCCCAAACTTTCATCTTAAACATTACTGTAATGTGAAAACTGAATTGAAGTATGTAAAGATAAATAGTTAGAAAACTTACCTTAATAGTTATGGTGACAGTTGAAACTAGCTACACTGCCCTTGATGACCATGAAGAAATTTCTAATACTGACAAAATGTAGGTCACATACACAGCAGTTTGAATCATTTTACCACAGATCTGGTAGTGCTGTGCGATATTGCAAATTTTAGTATCGATCTGATACCAAGTAGGGGGCCAGTATTGCCGATACCAAAACTCATACCGATACTTTTAACTTAAAAAGACAGGTTGAGAGTAGTGTGTAACGATCTATGGGTTGAATCATCATGAATCTGGAAAATCTGATTTTAATTACCACTGTGTGTTTTAATGTACACAACGATTAGTTAATGTTGCGCTCTAAAAGTAGTTATAAAACTTACATTTTTCTGAATCGTTGGGAAAATCTTTAAAGACTATTCTTATTTAATTGTGTTTTATTTTTGGACACATTTCTAGTTACTTTTTGTTGTTCGCTAGCTCCAGGAGGTCAGAGTTCAGACGAGTGATGTCATCAGTAAGCGCAGAAAAGAGAAAAAAACAGTGTCTGAGACGTGAGAGCAATATTTGCTGATGATATGCTATGCTGCCTGTAAACTCCAAACCTGAACTGAGGAGAATAAGATTGGTGAAACCTGCAGTCAGCTGAGACTGAAGAAGTCACTTGGATGAGTGATGAAACGTTTCTCCCACCGAAAACGTCCAGATGAACAGAATCAACTTTTGGTGATTCACAAGGTCTCGAAACAATTGGATCTTTGATTCAATTCAATTTGATTCATTTTGAGTCAGACAATATAATTATGATCATTTATCAGTACATATCCATATTTTTATATCTATGTATAAAAACAAAGCTGACACTTGTGAGACTTCTTCAGAGGTTTAAACATCACAGCAGATGCCTTTGTGTCAAAGCAACTGAGGGTAAAACACTAAAAAACATGAAGGAGATTTTCCTGTTCTGGCTTTTTATAGCAAATAACCACCTTAAACGTATTCTGCAGTAGTTAAAAAACTGATGAAAACCATGAATCAACATATGAACATTACCTGATGCAGTTGAAGTGAAGCAGAGCAAAGTTACAGAGGTTTTATTAGAGACACAGCTAAGCATTTTGCAATTTGGCATACTTTATAAAAGTTTCAATTTCTTTCATATTAAACAAACAACAGCCAACAGCGCTGTACACAACAGTAGACTGGCGCATAATAAGCAAACGAATAATGTAGAAAACAGATTTTAGATGGTAAACTGTTACACTAAAAGAAAGAGCTGCGCAGAAAGTGTGATTATCTTAATTCTTGCTTTGAATTTTATTCTTCTTACACAATGTGTTTTTTTTTATTGTTAGAGACTTTTAAATTCTGTTTTGAAATGTTTGTTTTTATGAACCTTGAAAATGTATGTTTGACTACAACTATTGAAATGAGAGTGACATTTCATTTGGATTGTAAACCACATAGACAGTCCATTCATTTATGTAAACGAGATACTAATATCAATAATTTTTGTCCAGAATTACTTTATCTGTCTTCTTACTGTAGTAGGTTTCATAACATTCTGTTTTTTATACATTACCAGAGTAACTTTATTGTACTTTCTGTTTCACATCTGTTGAGCCAGTAGTATTTTAGCATGCAGTTTATAAGTTGTATGCTGTTCACGTTCACAATTGAAAAGATCCAGTTTGAATTTGAAATAAAGGTACAAAAAGCAAACAAAACCGAGAACAAAAGCAACAGCATGAGCAATACCTTCTTTGCTTAACCCTCTAAGGTGTAAACCATCATCAGTGATGGTTTACCATCAGCCCAAAACCTGACCCTAACATTAACAATGGCAATTTTTATTTTTTATGAAATTATTCTTCAACGTCTTGGTAGTCAGAGAACTAAGAAAGACAGACGTCAAAACCTATTCATATTTCTTTCCAAAAAAGTCTGTTTTGCCAATCTTTAAAATGTGTGTTTAGGGTAGGAGGGTTACAGTTATCACCAACAATGACAACAACCTCAGAGGTTGTTGTCATTGTGTTCATTGAGTTTTTTTTTTCCCTCAATGTGTTTTCTGCTGTGAATATGTGAATATGTCACCAACTGTGTGGATTTCTTTGAGTTTTATTTCACTTAGAGGAAAGTGCTACTAAAATTAAAAGTGGTGAGGTCTCCTGACATGTTGGACATTTATGCTAATCCCTCTACACTGCTGGTGAATTTAATGTCAGTCCAAACCACCACTGAAATCCCTTGTGTTTCTACCATCCATGCACCTGATAAGCTGCACTCCTCTGAATTTACCCACAGACTTGAATGGATGGCATTATACAAAGAAGCTTCCTCAATGCCTGTTAAGGTACGCCGAACAAAAGCTGTTAATTGGATTCAAACTTTCCTCCAAGATTGAACTGTCTCTCTGAGAACACTGTAGCTTCTACATCTTCTCTTGTCACAGTCTCACCATTTTAAAACATTCATTTGCTGGGTACACCACAAATGCAAGTGTATAAAAATAATTACAACAACCGAGCAGCAGCAGTAAAGAAGTGCAGTCCCTCACAGAGGACTTTTCCAATTAATTGACTTTAATGCAGCATAATGTGGAGTTGTCCTTTTCCCACTTTTCATAATGGCTGCCACCTGACTGCCTTACAGTCAATTAAAACATAATATAAATTGACTTAAGCAGTGAGTGATTAGGTTCCCACAAGACAATTGAATTTTGGGAAGCACAGAATTGTAATCCATAATCATTTTTTTCTTCATTTCCCACTGTTACATTAATTTTGTTATATTTAATGGCATGCCTCTTATTACAGTGAATGGCTTATGGATGTTCATAATTATCTAGGTGTCTTGATTGTTTTGCATATATGCACCAGAGTAGCTATTTTGCCTGTAGTGCAAATGCGAACTGTCTGAGGATGTGTAGCACCAAAACTGATGGGTGTAATAGCACCTGCTCATATGCACATTTTCCACACAAACACCTCTGCTGGAGTTTTGTCTGTATTATCTGTTTGGCAGTGATTGAGTGTGGCAGTAAAAAGGCAGTGAGAAAGACACAAGGATGTGGGATGATGGCTGTGCAAAGAGTTGAGGTAATTTCCCTCGCCGCCAACTCAACTCCATCGTTTGTCAGCCACCGCTTGCGCCGCTGGCAGCTATTGTGCCAACCGCAGTCAATCATGCAGCTTATGAATCTGAACCGCAGTCAATTGCCCTGCTGATGAATCTGAACAGCAGTCAATCGCTCAGTGTAGGAATCCATTGACACATCTGGCAGTTCCAGCCAGTCACATGGATAGCTAGCGGCAGGACATCCTGGAGGCAGGCTGAGATTAACTGTAGCAAATACCTCACAGGAAAAAGATGGCTCAGTTGGTCAAAATATTCACTATAATCAGTTCTTGGAAATATGTGTGCAAACATTGAAACACACTGTTATATTACCACTATATAAATATTGTTTTTTAAATATTTCCAGTTTTTGATAGGGGGTGATGTAGTTTATTGTTGTTCCAATACAATACTGATATGCTGCAAGAAAAACAAAATCATTGCTAATGTCCAACACTTGTCCTCAGCTGGGCATTTTCATCAGCAATATTTAAATAAAATTTATCTTTCATCGTCATAAAACTACAACACAGTTATTACAATCCTAATACAAAAGGTACAATAAACACACGTTACCTGGAGAGAATTTCAGAAATACAATAAAATAGATATAACATAATACATTAATAAACAGAATACATTAATAGACTTAATAGACTGAGGTAATGGATATGGTTAGCATTAGAGCTGCCACAAACGATTATTTTGATAGTCGACTAGCCACCGATTATTTTTGCGATTAGTCGACTAATCAGATCATCATCCATTGGACGTAAAACGTACAGCTTATTGCATCAGCATGCATCTGCTCTTATATAACTATCATTAGCTTACAGCTTTAAGTGGTATGTGCTAACTAAAAATAAAGAGCAGATGATGAATTTTGCAGATTGTATCGGTGGAAACTCAGCTGTTGAAATTGATTTACTCAGGACCCAGAAAGAGTAATAAGAGTAATGTTAAAACTAAGTAGCTGCTCCCATTGTTGGAAACTGGAATTGGCTGAGCCGCGCTATTAATTCTGGGATAGTTTGGGCCACGAAGGATACATCCGACCCATCCTTCAAATCTGATGCAAAGGAGGACGCATTTGTCGGCGGCATTTGGAGAAGTCTTCGAATTTGGACAGCCATCGTTGCGTCGCTATAACGTAATCGGCCTACAAATGCGGCCTCCGATGGAATTTGGACACAGCTACGATACCAAAGACTGCTTCTTCTTCTTCTGGGTTTAACGGCAGTTGGCATCCTTGCAGATGATTTGCTGCCATCTTCTGTTTCAGTCCATTATTACACTCGTAAATCCTACTACTTACTCCTGCATCTTTCAGGATCTTACAGAAGCTTCAAATGATGCGTTGACTATTAAATTAGTTGTTGACAATTTTGATAGTCGACTTAATTATGACTAGACGACTAATCGTGGCAGCCTTAGTTAGCATTCATATCAAGCCCTTCATGGAGAATTGACAGCTATTTTCAGCATACCAGATAGGAAATTAAATAGAACTATAAAGCAACACATGTAAGAGAGGTGATCTGAAAGGTGCCATGACTATGAGGCGTCTGAAGCTATACTTGTTTAGCATGTGACCCCACCCGTGATTTAGGAGAACAATTTAATTTTCAAAAAGTGCATAACCTGGCAATAGTGACCTTTGCTTTGTGTAATGGTAGAAGCATTAGTAATGCATTCCATGAGTGTAATGCATTCCAAAGTAACATGCTACTCTAATCACATTATGTTTATAATGTTTTTCGGTAGTGTAGTAATCTAATTCAGTATTACTACGTCTATCACTAAGGCAGTCTTCTTCTGCTTGCCTACCACCACTATGTCCGGTTGGTTAGCCATGACCATTTTGTCCGTCTGTATCTGGAAGTCCCACAGGATCTTGCCTCATGCATTCTCAACCACACTAGAGGGCGTCTCCCATTTTGGCCTCTGGACTTCCAGGCCATATGCGATAGATGTTTCTGTATACTATGCCGGCCACTTGGTTATGGCGTTTCATGTATGCCCTGTGCTCCAGACCATAGATTCAACCAGTTGTTAAAAGTAATCTGCATTAAGCTTACGGTTGCTCAAATTCAGTACAATAACATATGAGATGAAGTAAAATAGGTAAATATTTAAACTAATGAAGTGCATAGAGGCACTTGACCTGTTTGAAAAACTGTCATCCTATTATGAGCCATTGTTATATATAGAGCACACCTATAAAAACAACTAATATGCTGAACCCTGTTTAAAACAGCTGAAAACTACATGATGGAGAAGCTGAATTGAATATGAAAGTCTTTATCATTGTGCAAGTCTTTGCCACTGTGCTCGGCAAAGCACACAACCACTGTGTGAGGTTACGTTGCGGTCTCTTCCGAGCTAATGAGCAAGCTACACATTATCAGATCAGGAGCTGGCTGAGAACTCATCAGAGAAGAGGGAAACAGAACTATGATAACTCGAGTATGCAGCTATCCGTGAGTTCAGCTTCTTCCTCACAACTCAGATGCGCAGCAGTTTTCCTGCATCTTGACTTATGTGTGTAGAGTGTTCATAGCATCAGTATCATGTTTTTGCTTATTCGTTTTGTTGGGTTGAAAAATAATTAAATAAACTTGTGATGATACTTATGGATCACCATGGCACATATCATTTGCCATATGATTTATTTATGCATATGAAAAAAGTGAGTGTGAATGTGCCTGACGTTGCAGTGTGTGTGTGCGCTGTGTAAAAGTGTCTCCAATTGTGAGAGCGGTGATCCTGCAGGTCACCAGCTATTGTAAAGAAAAAAAAAGAATAAATAATAAACAAAATTTACAGTTTAGATGACAAATAATAATAGGAAAAAGGTTTTGTGTTTCTCAGCCAAGAATAACTACAATTTCATTTTCTGCTTTTAAGAAAGGAGAGCGGCTGAGATCAGGCGAAGGAACGGTGCACGTCTGGTCCTCTCCCTCATGCATGAGAACTTTGCCTACTTGTGTCTTGCTTTTTACTGTTGTATTAAAATGCTCTCGTTCCAGTGGCGGATTTGTGCTAGACAGACCCATCATCAGCCACTTCCTCTATCTGGTACATACCGTGCAGGAGCCTGTCCTTCCATGATGGTTCCTCCTCTTTCTTGGGCTTGTGCTGTCTGAGGTATTCACTGAGCACGCCGCTGGTTTATACCATCTTCCTGATGTATTCGTGTTCGAGTTTCGTTGCCTCAACCAGGACTGTAGTGCTGACACTCACTAACATTTACAAAGCATTTAAAACCCTCCATGCATGGTCAATAGCTTCCTGGTCTTGATGACAGTGGCTTCTATCTCCTCCTTTGGTAAGCTTATTATCTCAGCAGGGTACCTAATCATGGGCAGGGTGTAGGTGCTGATAGCCCGGATCTTGTTCTTACCATTGAGCTAACTCCTCAGGACTTGCCTGACCCTCTGCAGGTACTGGAAGTTGCAGCTTTCCTAGCGGCCTCTTCGTGGTTCCCATTTGTCTTTGAGATTCCCAGGTACTACTAGGTAGTTGTCCTCAATATCTGCAATGTTGCCTTCTGGTTGTGCGATCGGTTCTGACTACCTCTCGTCTCTTTGTTATCAGCCGACTACACTTCTCCAGTCCAGAGGCACCGAGTCATAGGCCTTCTTGTAATCAGTCCAAGCAGTGCACAGGTTGGTCAACCTAGTCTTGCAGTCTCGGCTGACTGCTCGGTCTACCAGTAACTGCTGTTTTGTGCCTCTGGTATTCTTGCCGATTCCTTTCTGTGCCCTGTTCATGTATTGAGCCATGTGCCTGTTCACCTTTCCGCTATGATGCCTGACAGGAGCTTCCATGCAGTACTGAGGCAGTTCATTGGCTGGTTCTGTGGAGAACAGCTGGTTTATTCTCCTGCCTTTGATCTCTCTGGTGTACCTCTTCAAGCAGCTGGCCAAGGCTGTGAGTCTTTGCTTGGCAGTTTCCAAGGCCTCAGATGTGGACAGCTTGCTGTATTCTCTGTTTTTCTCCTTCTTCTTGCACCTTTTTGCATCTCCCTAACCTCCCTCCGTGCTAACTTGATCTTGGCCTCTGGTCTGCTTCTCGGAGAAGCAGACCAGCCTCCTTGTGGCTCCTTGTGGCTGTTCAACTTGTAGCTAAACATCTCACTGAACACTGCTGCCATATTGTAGATCAGCGAGTAAGTCTCGATAATGCTTGTAGTAGTTATTGTCCGTATTGTCTGGCTAAACACACTGAACATGGACCACAAGACTATCAAAATAACACAGGGAACTTTTATTTACTTTACTTTATTTATATAGCACATTTAATAACAACAAAATGTTGGCCAAAGTGCTGCACAAAAATAATACAAAAATAATAAATTAGACATTAACTCTCATGCAGTGTTGAAAGCCAATGAGTAAAAATGTGTTTTAGGATGGGATTTGAAAAGACTGATGTTCAGAGCCTTTCTAATGTGGAGAAGTAAATCATTTCATCCACATTTTCAGGGCCACAACTGCGAATGCCCGGTCACTTCTGTGAACCAGCCTCGACTTCTAAGTGGCCAAGAGCAAGAGATCACTTGATCTTAGAGCTCTAGGGGGTATATAAGGCTGCAGTCAGTCAGACAGATATTCTGGAGCCTGACCGTTCAGCGCTTTATAAGTCATCAACAAAATGTTGTATTTCATTCTGAAGCGGACTGGGAGCCATTGAAGTGAGGCAAGCACCGGGGAAATATGCTCGTGTCTCTTCGACTGTGTCAGGAAACGAGCTGGAGCCGTGCTAGACAAGACTGGCTAACGCCTACATATAGAGAATTACAGTAGTCCAGTTGAGATAAGATAAAACATGAATTGCCGATTCTAAGTTTTTAAAAGATAAAAAGGATCTCACATTGGATAAGAGCCTCAATTTCACAAAGGACCACTGAACAACAGAGTTACTCAAAACTCAAAACTCTGTTTCTCAAAGGTAAATTTATTATCTGGGATAACCCCCCACAGGCGACCATGGCTTAGTGCAGGGATGGCCAACCCGCGGCTCTCGAGCCGCATGCGGCTCTTTGCCTGGTTTCATGCGGCTCTTACGTTCATATCAAAGTTTGCGTTTGTGGT
>NW_024583302.1:0-48097 GCF_018398535.1 Haplochromis burtoni | reverse complement strand
AAGCTTTAATGAGCAGCTGGATTTGTCTCGCATTAACTGGCTCGACACAGAGGACATCGAAATGCAGCCGATTGAACTGAACAGCTCGACTCTGTGGGGTCAAAGTTTGCAGAACTACGAGCGCAGCTGGAATCCACAGCTGTGTGTGTTCATGGAGCTGCATGTTCACCTGCTGGACGTCACTACCTGACAGGTTTAACTGTCTTCAGAACATTGCAGAGGCCTTATTGACAGTGTTTGGCTCCACACGTCTGTGTGAGCAGGTTTTCTCTCACATGAGTCCTCAGGTCTGAATGCTGGACACTCGGAGACCCGTGTCTCTGAGTGGGAGACCAGAGATCACATTAACATGTGTGTCTCTGTATTAACAAACATGCCATATTGGCCCAGTTTACTTTTCTTATCAGTCTTGTGAGGAGACCATAAATAGCATTTGCATTTTCTTTGTACAGTTCATTTGCTGTTATGGATAAAAAGTCTTTTGTATGTTTCAAAATAGCTGATAACTATTCGCTGACAGCTGCCAACATCTGCGAAAAAATATAATTCTATGAAGTGGTTCTATATAGTGTGTAACTGTTAATATAGAGTGTTATTAAATGTATTGCTAATGCAATCATATGGCACACTGACTTCTGAGGAAATTTTAGACGGCACTCAACATCAGAAAGGTTTCCGACCCCTGTTATAGGCTAACAAACAATTTTTTCAGGCCAAATGAAGATCTTCTAAATTAGCGCAACACCATTTCCTCTCCAGGATGTGTTATCTGCTTTTAGGTGTGTGTTTGTGACTTAAACCAGGAAGTCAAGCAACTCTGATGTGTTGCCTTCTTTTTCAGAGAAGCCACAGTATTCAGGGTCACACTCAGTGATGATGTAACAGTATTAACAACCTCTATGGGAGTACAGTTTAGGCAGCCATTCTGCTTTGTTTTGGCACATGGCATTGATGACTATAACAATAAAGGAATCTCTTCCTTAAGCTTAGTTACAGCAAAGGGCAGAAAGACGAAAGCTATGTGCTCCACTTCCTAAAGAAGGTGAACTCCTTTACTGTGCGCAGCACAATGCTCGAGATTTTCTGTTAATCTGCTGTGTCGAGTGCAGTTTACTTTGCTTCGGTCTGCTGGAGGAGCGGCATCAGAGCTGATGACATCAACAAACTGAATAAACTATCAGAAAAGCTGACTGTGGACCCATTTAAAGCTATGGTAGAGAGGAGGTCACTGATCAAACATCCATCAGAGCTAATCCTGATGATCCTCTGCATCACTTAATGTACAGACACCTTCACTAATAGGCTGATTCAGCTCTGCTATCACATCATCATAATTATTATTATTATGAATTCTCTAACAAAAGAATCAAGTATCTGGAACAAATAAAGTTTTTTGTTAGTTGTGGGAGTTCAGTTAGGTATACTGTGCAAGCCGTACTTTAACTATAGCTCTATGTCGGCCATATTGGAGCTGTCACTGACTCTAGTCACGCTGAAAAAACTAGATTGTTGTTTATTTTTAGGCTCCTTCAGTCAGAAAATGTTCATTCCAAGGGTAAACTTCTTCCTCACTTTACTGTAATAACACAAGCTTGTTCAATGAACCACAAAACATGAAAAAAAAGTAGAGAAATGGTGATAAACATGGATGGGAGTGACTCATCTACAGTTCTAAGAGTTAATTTGTCCTTTGGATTTTGTAATTTGGACACTTTGTACATGGACACTGCTGACATGTACAAATATGTCATGGCAGAGTGATTAGAGCTTTCCCAACAAATCAAACCCTTAAAAATGCGCCTGCATAAAAATAAAAAGTAAATAAAAATGGAAGTCCAGTTAACAACCAGTTACAGAGTCATTAAATTTCCACTCATAAGCTGTACAACCTCCTAGTATGCAGAATGCCTCCCTTTGGGCTTCTAGGTCCCTTGCTCTTGTTTAGTGAGGTTAATGATGTAGAAATTGAGGTGATTACTTGGAGTGTGGTATGTTCCCTGGCCTGGGAAAACTCAGCTCCACCACCTGTTACCTTGGTCATGGCCTCCTCTCCCACAGCTGGTCTGTGGAGGATAACACCAGCATAACTGGCTTCCCACTGCAGCGGTTGGAGGTTAAATGGATTCCACCCCACTGCTCTCTTATCATAACTGTCTGCCATTCTGTCAGACTAGACCACAAATGCAATTCCCTTACCCTGGGGTAGACCAAGCAAGGCATCTGTTACACTTAATAAAGTGCTGACCTAAATTTAACTCTGCTCTCTGCCATTTTTGTGGTCCACACAGGCTGAAGAACCAGAGACAGGGGCTTCCTTTGTTTAGGTGTGTTTTCTGAAGTGCTGGTAAATTCATTTAAGTAGAAAAAGCAGAAATAAAATTTACTTTTTGAGCACTTTCTGCTGAATTATAAGCAAATAAGCCAATTTACCATCAATCCTACAAAGATGAAAAATTAATCATTGCAAAAGGAAGTTTTAAAATTCCTCCCTTTTCACTTCACACGCTCTAATAGGAGACCAACCTCCTATTAGAGCGTGTCCATCCAAACCCACTGGCCTTTGATGTTAATGACTGAAGAGGACTGATAGACTGTAGAAATCATTCTTCTTCAAGTCATTTAGTCTCATTTTCATCTTTAAACCTAGAAAAGAGAGGGAAAAAAGGCTTGACACTTCAATGCTGTTATTTCACTTGTTGAGTCACTACCATCAAACAAAACAGAATAATCCAGGTTTGCTTTGAAAAAAAAAGTTTTAGAATTTAAACAAGATTTAATGTGTGAACAAATTCGCAGCAGTTGTCTACTTTGATTCAGATGCCATTGCAAAAATTGGATGGATTGCCGTGTTATTTGGTTAGATGTTCCTCATAGGTTGAACTGCAGACTCCTTTGCTTGTCCCTTGAATTCTTCATATTGGAACCAATGGCTTAAATCTTTTAATTGTCCTGTGAAATACTTTGACATTTATGGATTGTACTGGAACAGTGTTGGGAAGGTTACTTTTAAAATGTATTCCACTACAGATTACAGATTACATGCTCCAAGATGTATTTTGTAACGTATTCTGTTACGTTACTCAATGAGAGTAACGTATTCTGAATACTTTAGATTACTTAATTTATTATCATGCTTTTTACAACTACATGAATGTACTATTGCTGTGTGATTTATTACTGAAGGTTACTCTCCACACCAACACCAACTAGATGTTTAAATCTTAATATAAATGAGTAACAGTAGGTGGACATTAGGTAAGGCTGCACTTTTTGCAGCGATCTCATATAGAAACTATTCGGCGCGTATATAAAACAGGTCCGCGGCTCCGAACCGTAGTAAAGGGACCTCTGGCTAATACGTCGGGTTCATGTCGGCTCGTAGCTGAAAACTAGCTTTACTTTGTTGTCTGGCTCAACTTTGCTAGCGAGAGACAGAGAGAGGCGTTGAAAGACTGCTGCAACCAAACTTATTGTTTCAGAGGAAAACACGAACACAGCGTACAGCCGAGTCTTAATAGCTTACTTACAATTGGGCTCGTCAGGCTGCAGTGGTTATTATTATTTTTACATGCTTCCAGCTCCATGTAATCCATTTATTTCAGCAAAGTAACTGTATTCTGAATACCACCTTTTTAAACGGTAACTGTAACGGAATACAGTTACTCATATATTGTATTTTAAATACGTAACGCCAGAACATGTATTCCATTACTCGCCAATGATGGAACAAAAAATAAGGCATATTATGCCTTTCACTGGTATAATACAAAAAAAAAAACTGTCTAAAAGTACATAAAGCTTGACCCTTTGGCTCAAAGGGATTACTTGTCAATATCCTGACTTGATTGTACATGAGGTACCGTTGCCACTCTGAAGTCAAACTCCCCATCAATAACAGCCTCTGGCAATCAGGGAAGAAAGGAAGTCAAAAAAATTCAATTTGCCCTGCAAAGTGTTAGGGTTATAGGTTATGACCTATGATAATGTAGATGTCAGGGGTCACAACAACAACAGCAACAACATAATGTTAGGGTTAAGGATCGGGTTAATATTACTTTGGCCACTTTTTATGAAATTTTCATCTGTCTGGAGTAGCTGAAATGTTAAATGCTTGTAACAGAAACCATAAAGCCTAATTGCAGGATTTCATTCAAAGTGTGGCTAAAATATCTATTTGGGACTTCTCTAAGCCTAATGATTGCTCTGGGTATAAGTTGGGTTTTTTATGATCAACATCTATTAAATACCCATTTATTATACACACTATACTGTTTGACAAATCTGTGTGACTGATGTGCAGTATTAGTATTGCTCAGTGGTACTGATACTGAGTGGTACTTTTCTGTGTATGCAACTACTAAGAGCGGCTCCTCATTTTTAACAGTTACCTAAAAGCCTGATCCTGGCATTTACCCTTCATCCCTTCATTTATTCTTGACTGCAAAGAGAGGAGAAAGTGAGAGAAACCTGCAAAGGACAAAGATCAGGGCCAAAGAGCTTCTGCTCTCCTGTGTAGATTTACTGATCTGTCACGACTTTATGTGGTTGAAATGGAAAAGAGAATTGGGCTATGTTTACAGCACCATAAACCTTTCTTTTAAAACCAAGGACTTGGCCACCCTGAAACTGTAGCGTAACACCCATAAAACTGAGGCTAACACTGTCTTTTAAATCTGATGAAACATTTATCGATTCTTTTTAGATCTTGTTTTATTTGCTCTTCTTTTCCCACCTCTGGGCTATAGAAGCACCTAATCAACAAAGCTGAGACACACACACGGGAGCACACACACACACACGCAGACACACACACACACACACACACACACACACACACACACACACACACACACACACGAAGGGGAGCTATTATCAGAAAATCAACTTCATTTTGATGGCTTCACTTCATTTAACCAAAGAGCATCCACGAGAACCATTGGGAACTGATTTAGGGTTAGGGGTGGGCTTTTGGTTAAGATGACATCCACCCCCTTTTTTCTACGAGACCCCATACACACCCATGTTAAATGTTCACGTTTACAGCATAAAAACTGTTAGCAGTCTGGAAAAAATAAACCATATTTATTTTTATATGGATATTTTCCTCTTAAAAACAGTTGTACAATTATTAAAGGCTCTTCCCATACATAGGTTTCCCACAAGCTTCAGTGTCTCATTTTTGTGACACATCTTTTTCCAGTGGTGGTCTCTCAGAAACTTCCCTCCACCTTTTTTGCATGCATTGCATGCTGCCTTTAATTCTTTCTTGGTCCATTCTGTCTGAATAACCAAGGAGACACAATAGAACTGTCTGGGGAGGTTTGTTATGAGAAAGAGAGATGCAGGATCGGGCTGTTAATTTCAAGAATTTTAGAACGAGCTTTACTGCTTGAGATAATTTACATCCCTGGGTCTTCCTGCCCTCACTCTCATTTTATTGTTGCATCTTCATAGACATATATTTCATGATGCTGACACTAATAGCACAGCTATGGCTGGAGTTCCTGCAGCGAGCTGATGGACCACTGTTGTTTTCTTCTATTAGACGGCCTTTTTTTATTTGAAAAAGCTGGCTGGTTTTATGGATGATTGTTCTATGTGGAATTAATATTGGCAATGTGACATAAAGAAGTAAATACAGATAATGGACAAATACAAATTCTTCACTTAAAAGTATACGATTATTTACTTTTGCATGCTCTGCATTACAGGGAATAAAGGGAGGCGCTCTCTTCCCTCCTTCACCTTTTGTTAAGCCTTTCACTCTTCACTTCCATCCAACAATGAATACATTCAGTTCCTCAATAGACCAACGGTCCCTTTCATTAAGTATGAGTCATGTAATTTAGATTAGTACTCAAGCACATCAGTGGGCAGTGCTTGCTTCCTTATTTGCTCAAAAGAAAGGAAATTAGGAAGCCATTGCAGTCCATCTGTCCATTTATCTGTTGCACTATTTCACATGCTCTTTACAGGATTTGGACAAACTTCAGGGAATTATCTGTATCATTGTTTCATTCCAGCAACTGCTAAACAATAATCCACGAGGGGTGTGGTGACATTTGTGTAATCATCTGAGTCATATAGCTGCTCTGATGCCCACTGTACACTAAAATACTTATAAAAGAAGTGTGACACCGTCTCTCACCTAAAGACAAGCTATAAGATTTTGCAAGTCTAATTATTTTCAGACCACAGATTATTTCCATTAGGCTCCAGTTGAAAAAAAAAATAGATGAAGACAGAACAGAAACAGAAAAGAATGTAGTGATTGAACAACAAAATTTACCTCCATACCTCCACTGATTGCATTACTGGAGAGCTGCAGATACAAAGCTCAGGAACCAAGCTGAGTATTTTTCCCCTGTCTGGGTGATAGACATCATCCATGCTGTCACCTACTGAACAGCGTCGGCTGATATTGCCGTTTGTGGTTTTGCTTCAGGTAGGGGCCAAGGTACTGATAGTGATACAGTGATAGCACCAATGGCACCAGACTTTTCTAGTAAGGCTTTATTATATTCCCTTTGTTTGGTCCCTTATGTGAATGAAACATGAAGTGCTCTCCAAAAGTAAGTTTTCCTTCTTCTGTGGGCAGGCCTTTCAACTTGAGATCAAAACACAACAATGAGCCAAAAGTCTATACGGCCTTTTCCTTTGCTTCAGACGATTCATATACACATTTATTTTGTTACCATATTAGTCTTGAGGCCCCTTTTATTGATTTATTAATGTGAGTTAACAGATGGATGTCAAACAGAGTTGCAGATAGTGTTGCAATAAGGTCTGAAAAGTGATTACTATTTTAAACGCAAAGTAGATGTGGATGAACAACTGTGTGTCAGAGTCAGTACATAAAGAAAAGTCTGAAAGCTACTTATTTGTTTAAACAAAATATTTAATTTACTGTCTCTGCCAGCCTTAAAAGTAGTGACTCACTCAACACAGAGAGCCAAAAAAAAAAAAAAATCAGTCCAATGCCACTTTATTTTGTGGAAAAAAAAACTTGTTAGAGGAAGTTTTCAAGAATATGAGTCTTCCTTATTCAAAAAAACACTGGAAGCCTGGGGATTGTACAGGAACATCAGTATACACAAGAAGACAAGACTCTTGTTTATGACAAGCCTTTTCTGTTTTCTGTCTTTAGAAATTCCTGGATAGGAGACTCTTATCTACCATCATAAACAGATATATCTCTATCAGTCGAGACAACCCTGGACATCTCGATTCTTTAGCAAGGGCAGTGATATTCTCAGAAGCAAATTCTCAGCACAATTCATCCCTAAAGGCCATGCTGGAGTAGATCTGTAATGTAAATCATTTAGTTTTAGTGGTGTGCCTAATATATTAATTTTTATCCACAGTATCCAAAGTATGAAAAAGAAACCGTTGTTTCATATGTGCCTTAAGTTAAACATGGTACATTTTCACAGTTTATCAAAGAGTTAAAGGTAAGCAGCTCACAAAGGACATAAGTAAACACTGCCATGGAGTATATTGCTGTATACAGACTATGACTAACATATCATAAAATAATAGCCCTGGGTGACAATACAGAGCTTTTGTTTATAATTATCTTCATTAGTACTTTTGTGAGCAGGTATTTTTCACTGTAATCAGTATGCAAATGTGACAGCAGTTCAAAATGAAGTAATATAATTTGTTCCAGAAAGGTTGATTAGGACATTAATTATTGTGTGTTGTACTAAATAAAGGAGTCTAAATTGGGATGTAATTATGAGCAGTCCCATAATAAAGTGTTTTAATGACAGTGGATATATTTTGGCAATAGTTTTTGAATGTACGACATAATTATACTATGCAAATATTAAAGAGACGACTCGTTTGCACCGAACACAAACTCAGGATAACTTTTTTTTTTTGCATAAACATGGTCAGTCTGGTTTAACCATCCCAGGCCAAGCCATTTACACAGCTCACAGCAGTTTATGCTGATATGATCCTGAAAGGCAACAGGGCTCAGCAAGATTTTCCTAGAGATGACATAAGAGAGCAACATGAGACTCAAACGAGACTTCCACGAGGGCTGAGATGTTTGGCCGATACCGCCTGTTTGGGCCCATTCACAACTCGTGGACAAAATTAAGTCAAAGTTTAGTCATGGGTATTTTCCTGGTTATCATTTTGAACTATTTGAATATGGTTTATACTTGCCTGCTATGCTACACCCCCCATCCCACACCAGCGTGTCTTCCAGCACGAGGCCAGTCTGCGAGGACCGAAAGACGAGGACGTCCGGGTCGGTACTCTGCTCCACAGCCATGGCGGCGTAGTCCACACCAACATAAACTGGGGAGACCAGTGCGCAGGACAGACAGTCAGCGACCAGGTAGGACTTACCAGCCACGTGCTGAATGTCCATAGTAAACTCCAATATGGCCGCCAACTGAAGCTACTGGTGCGTGCTCCAAGGATCGGGAACCTTGGACATAGCAAAGGTCAGAGGCTTATGATCAGCGTATGCGGTAAAACTGCGACCCTCAAGGAAAACTCTAAAATGTTGGGTCGCGATGGGCACTATTCCAACACGGCGCCCACTACTACATCTGATGCGTCGGTTGTCAATGCGATCTCCGCTGACGGGAATGGGTGGGCCAGCAGATCAGCGTTGGCCAGCGCTGACTTCGCCGAGGAAAACGCACGGAAGCGGTCTGGGGACCATTCAACAGTCGGCGGCCCGAGTAAAACAGGGCAGGGAAAAGGACGACAGAACGTCAATCAAACGTCTGTGAGCAACATCGACTAACAGCCCGTGAGCACAAAGAAAATCGGTGCCTAAGATAGGTACCGAGCTGGCAGCAACAACAAAGTTTCACTGGAATTCCCGGCCGTGGAAACTAACAGTCACTAACCTTTCCCCATAAGTTGCAATGGGAGAACCGTTAGCCGCAGTCAACTGTGGTCCATGGCCTGCCACTAAACTGTCTGCAGCGGTGGGCGGGATGAGGCTCTTCTGGGAGCCAGAGTTCACCAGAAAACAGCGCCCAGAGCATGAGTCTTCAATGAAGAGCAGACTTTCCATATCGTCAGTGACCGCAGCCACTACGGCGCGGTGACAGTCCCGTTTCCCTGAGCTGAAAAAAGAGCAGGGTGGCAGGAAGCGACAGGACAACATGTTCTCCATGAGCTCAAGAGCCGTGCCTCCGCCCAGGCGCTTCTTAGCGTGCTCCACACTGGAGAGGGTGTATCGCCACAGGAGTAGGTCCTTAAGGGCAACATATTTCCCGTGCGCAGGTGGATCCCGGAGGAGAGCCATTGCACGGCGGGTGGCTAGCGGGTCGAGCAATGCCACTAAATGATGAAATTTCGTGTTGTCAGCTGAGATGCCGTGGAGAGCAAACTGAGCCTCCACGTGGACAAACCATGACGAGGGGTCGTGGAGCCAGAAGTCTGGCAAGTGGAGCACCTTGGCAAACGTAGCCACAGCCGGAGGCAAAGGGCCGGCAGTTGCTGGTGTGTCCAGGGCAATCTCCATGGTTCGCCGTGTGTTCAAAGTAGGGTCACCAATATGGAGGCATGGAACACACGACACAAGAGCTCTAGTTTTCCACTCCAACTTTATTCACCTCCATACATGAACTGAGCATATCGCACCCAAACACAACAGAACCCCTCCTCCAAGCTTGGGTGTGAGTGGAGCCCTCTAGTGGGTTGCCACAATACATACATTTTTGCCATAGGAGAAAAATAACAACTGCTAAACTCCTGCAAAGAGCATTCAACATTGAAGAGCTATGCTGTCATTATTTGATTCCAGTGAATATGTCAGTAGGCAAATTTTGAATATTTTAAATTCATAAATTGCACAGATTTATTATTGGAGTTACTCAGTTTCCTCTTAACAGAGTTCTTTACCCTCACATGGGCAGGATGTGGAGCATTGTCATGAATCCATTTTCAGTTGTCTCCAGAGATATTCTATTGGGATGGGGTCTGAAATCTGAGTGTACTTAACATCACTGTAAACATCTAATCCAGATCCTGATCCCTCTCAAAAACATACAACCCCCCCTTACAAAGTCCAAAACTTTACACTCCTTACTTACTTTTCAACATACATCTATCCCTTACTTATTTCTGTCATTTTAACATTGAAAATAGTTCTGTTTTTGTTTAATCAGATGTTTTTCTGTGAGGTTCTCCAGTTTCCCTAAAGGAACTCTCATTCACAGCGACAGCTGACAAAGGCCCCACCTGCACCAGCCTGGATCTCTTCTCAGTCTTATGCCTTGCTTTTATTTATTTCTGTCTTCTCTCAAACTTGAGGCTTGGTTTTCACTCTACTAGTATCCAACATCAATTGAGATAGCTCATTACAAAGGGTGTCAATGACCACAGACATTAGGTGCACCAGATATTAATTGAAAGTCTTATAACAAAGGGCCTGAATACTAATATAAAGCTATATAAATGGCTATTCCATCTTTTATCTTCTTTTTTAATGCATCAACAAAATATTCCAAAACTGCTTTTGCTTGGTCACTGTTTAAAGTTGGTGAAAAAGAATGAACTAAATACATTTTACGATCAATCATAAAGAAAACATAATGTAAATTTTTGGTGCATTACTAAGATTACTTGTTTTTTCTTCTTGTGCAGGTGCCAAAAAAGGGGGCCCACTTCTGCCTGTTCTCTCTGGATTTTCATCACATTCAGGCAGAATTTGGAAATGACGAATGGACTAGTAGTTATATCTTTAATAATAATAATAGTGCTTTTCAACTATTATTGTATACTGGTTAACAAACAACAACACATGCGTCAGGGCAGTTTGTTCTTCTCTGTCTTGTCCTAGAATGCCTCAGCATTGCTACTGAATGAGTCAGGGTTCAGTCCACCCGTGTTAGAATGAGCTGGCACTCTAATCTACCTCCTAAGCCTTAGCTACTCATAGAGATAAGTTGGATTTTTATATCCAGTTTAACTTGTTCTGTTTTCTGTATTGCTGACATGCTTTCTGAAATGTGTTTCTGATTCGCCTCATTTCAATAAGGAGAGGTCATTAAAGGGAACTGAGCATTAATATAGAGAATTCATTTATGCTACTTAGCGATTAGACTCTGATAGCCCATCATGGCACAATAAAATCCCAGCGGTGATAGGAATTAAGGCACGACCCTCAGGGTCTAGACACTGGGGTGGAGGTGAAGATAAGAGAAGGCTTGGGTGAAGTAACTTGCATTTGGTGCACCTACAGCAATGATTTTAGCATTGAATTTTACAGCATTGGTAAAGTGATATATGAATAAACTAGCAGTCAACTACAGATCTTCCTTATGGAACTTTAGCAATGTTATTGTTATGTTTATCCATCTTTGCAAGGTGTTGATCTGTATGATGATGTTTTGCTCTTTTTTTGTATTTTTAAAGTAAGATTATATTAGGTTAAGATGACATTAACCCCCCTTTTTTCTCCAAGCTGAGTCAATATGAGACCCCATACACACCCATATTAAATGTTCAAGTTTACATCATAAACTTGAACATTTTCCCTGGAACACTCTCTCACAGTCTGTTCTCTAAAACCTAAAAGAGGAATTATGGATTGGATCAACTGGACAAATACAAATTGACACCCTTTCTCAACGAGAAGTTTGGGCTCGGGTGAGCCTGAGTGCTGAAGATATCGACCTATTCGGAACCATGGTAACAGGGTTCTGGCTGATCGGAGCTGGCTTGGCCCTGACTTACCGAAGAATGAAGAAAGCGGAACCGGCTGTTCAAACCCCCACAAGGCTGCCCGCTGGGATTGGAACGATGGGAGAGGCGTGAGTTTCTCAAAATGGGCTCATTGAGTGCAGCACGGATAAGATCTTGGAGAGGCTATGGCTGCTGTGAATACTCAGAATAAGATCTCTGACTGCAGACTGGATACATCTCGGAAGGGCTAGCCCGGAATAACATCTCTGGGCGCAAAATTGGATGACATCTCGGGGAGGCACACTGCTGTGAGCTCTCAGATTCGGCTCCTTGAGCACAAGAAATGACGACATCACAGAACGCAAGTATGGCGAAGCTCGCGGTTCTCCAACGGGAGATTGAGAGACCAGTGTTGGACTGTAGAACTGCTTTGAAAAACATATGAGTTGTTCGCACTAAAGTAAAAAATACCATCACTTATACGGATACCCCTTTGGCACCAGCTGCGGTCTCAAGGCTGGAGCTGAACAACAACACCCTGATAACGACTGTGTTTAGTCACATCTTTGTGACACAAAGCCAAGATTTCCACTTTCTTTTGCTCTAATATTTGTCAGCAAAAATGAAAACCATAGTTTCCCATTTTTCTAACCAATCAAACACATGAGGGAAGAAACAGATCTAATGTTTTACCTTTACATTTATGTCACTTTCTTACACCTTAAAGTAACAATTTATGACTAGAATCAACATTTGAATAATATATTGTTGCATATAATTGAACTGAATTCCATAAGGAAATGAATGTGGATAGCATTTTTCCGCGACAGAAGCAGTTGTACAGAAAAACCTGGGAATGAGAGGAAAGTGTTGAAATCCCAGCATTTCTGCTGTAGGTCCGCGCCATAATGGAATATGGCAAATGATTTATCTCTGGCATTTATTATGCTGCAGGAGGTAATTTACTAGACTGCAAATGCACATACGTCCCTCTTTGTAATTGAATCATGCTAAAATAATGAATATTCTACTTTGTTCAGTCTGGCTGTTTGTCTTTGTTCACCATTGTTTTGTTTGTTCCTAGAAATTAATTATGCCATAAATTATGCAACTGTCTTTGATTAAACCCGAGAGATAATTCTGTAAGATATTTCACAAAGCATTACAGGTTTTGTTGAACTTCCCAGCTCAGATCTGAGTTCATTTCTCGATGCTTTCTATTTTCAGTTTGTCCATTTTTTATGAGTTTTGGAAGGTGTTTTTCTGTAAGCTGTTCCCATCAGCATCAGGCTGTGGGGCACAAACCCCATCAATACCCTTTATGAGGCATATCCCAAACCCATCAATAAAAATTACAAAGAATAGTAAAAGGATGAATAAATCAGAATAAAGCTTCCGCCTTGACCTTGCAAACATGTTTATGATGAAAAAATTCAAAATTTCAGTGTTCAATAACACATTTTTCTCAAAGTTTTATATCATACAGTATAGCCTCCATCAGCAAACCTGAGCAATATCCACTTTTCTGTCATTAAAAATAATCAAAAAGGAGAAAATGGCAATAAACAAAGAGTGAGTTCAGAATAACATGTTGTATAGGCCATTTTAGCTGTTTCAAATCTGAAATGAGACTACTTTAAAAAAATACTCTCAGATCAGTCAACATAAAACAAGCAGAACTGTTGTCATGTGCACTGTTACAAAAAACATCTTAAAAAAACGGTAACATTCCGGCAGCTGGGGCGCCAAAATACTACCGTAAAATAACAGAAAATAACTTTCTCATGAAAACACAGTCATTTTCAGTAATGAAAATAGAGTTTGTTGCGCTAATTTTACATTGGATTCTGCCTTTTCCAAGTGCTTTTAGACATTAAATAAGGAACATTTTAACGTGATCAAACAATGAAATTACCTATAAACAAGGTCAATGAATGTGGCAATATGAATCATAATACGTAAATGTACATAAATATACAGTTAACAGTAGGTTTAAATAATAATGGATTGCATGCCTGGGACAGACTGACAGAGGCGAGGCTGCAATATCGCACCATCGGCCCCTCTGGCCATCACCAGTAGGCGGTAGGTGAAGAGTCTTGACCACGGACACAATACCGAGAGCGTCCGAGCCGGGGCTCGAACCGGCAATCTTCTGATCATAAGGCGAACTCCCAACTCTTGAGCCACGATCGCCCTAAATAGCAATGATAATAATACTTATGTGATATAACACAAGCTTATAGGAATCATGTTATATACTTTTCCATAGCATTACGTTTGAATTCATTAGTTCGATCTTTCAAATAACGGACAGATATTTGTGAAACCATGATACATTTGTGAATGTATTTTAACAATCTAAATATGCATATGTATAGACAGATACATTTAATATACATGAAAATTATGTTTTATTACATTACAGTGATTTAACGTTAATTTACATTTGAAATGTGAAATCACAGTCTATTTACGTAACTTTAATGATATTCTAGAAGAACAGAACAAAACTGTAAAATGCAGTAAAATACTTTTATATTAGGATTTTTTCCTACAGTGCGCCATACCCGCGACCTTGTGGTTGTTAGTTCACATTCATTGGCCGATGCTTAGCGTCATGTTATTATGTGTCCCAACATCCAATGGCATGTCACATTGTTTTCATGGCCACACCCTCACCCCAGGTGCAGAGGCCTATTTCTGTTCAGGAATGTTGTGAATACTTTGAGATTTATATTAATTGCAATTCCTACCTCTACATTTATTTTTTAAAATATATAATTAGCACAGCGTGGCCGTGCAATGTTTTATATGTTTTTTTTTAGTTTTTATTCCTATTAATTATATTTTCACTTGTTACCTCTGAATTATTGAATCAGACCTAGATGACATGAAATTTTCAGCACAATTATAATTCAAATACTCCTTTAATTATTGATTATTCTCATTAATTTTCGATCATTTTATATATTTTTCCATAGTATTACATTTGAGATTTAACAGATCATTCTCTCACATAACAGACAAATATTTGTGAAATTATGATACATTTCTGAATGTATTTTTACAATCTAAATATGCATATGTACAAAAAATATATTTAAAAAACAAGTAAATTGTGTTTTACTATATGTTAAGGTTCAAAAATTGAGGAAGGAGAGTACAAACCACCATGGTCCAGAAGATCTTGGTCAAACGATTGATTTTAATGAATACACGCGTGGGAAGACCATTCTGTACACAGACAGCAATTGATCTTCGACTTAATCAAAGCATAAACAGATTTTTATAGCATCAGGGTTTGATTTACTGACGCCCCCTCATGCGTCACAGATACATTTTATACATACGTCAAATCAAAACCACAATGACTTTTAACACAATTTAAAAAGAACACCGCCGTCGTCTTCATAACAGGTACATCCTGTTACTGCCGGATGCTCGCTTGTCATCCAGACACATCAGCAGCAGTTCTGCGACAAACTGCTCTTTTTGCAACCCCAAGCAAAACATGATTAAACTTTCACCTATAAATGATTCTCTCTAACTGAGTGTGTGTGTGTGTGTGTGTGTTAACCACAATTGCACCCTACTTCACCTCGCCGACTAGCTCCTGACCTCTAACCAGACAGAGAGACAGAAACCACTCTCGTATATGTAATAATCGAACTGAAACTATGGATATGACTTTTACTAAATAAATGTTTTAATCAAGAACCTCTACTAAAGCTTAATATAAAAATATAAAAGTATAACAGAATCTTTTGAATAACCTAGACTTTGCTTTCACTTCTGCAAACTCTCTGCAACTTCCTGTCAGCCTGCTGCATTTAGTCTTTCTAAAACACACACACTGTTTAAACCTCTGAATACAATATCAATGCTGCAGATTATATTATTAATGCAATAGTAATGATGATGATTATTTAACAATAGCAGTAAAATAATTTCCCTGCTCACTATATGTACAGTGATGTTATGTTATTTTAAATTTTGACATGTAAAATCACAGTCTACTTATGTAAATGTCATGATATTCTAGAAAGACAGTACAAAACTGTAAAATATACAGTAAGATACTTTGACATTACTATTTTTTGGAACAGTGTGTTAAACAATCTGTGGTATATAATTATAGCCCAAGTTAATAGAAAATCCAGTGTTACCTTTTTCAGTCCCATGCCTCCAAAATTAATCTGGATTATAGACTAGCTTGACTTAACATAGCTCAGGTTGCCATATCTGCCACATTTGCATTGAGTCAGAATGATCCTAGAGGGATTCTGAAGCTCTTTATTACGCAGAATCAGTGACCACAGTCCTCAAGATAGCACAAACACACT
This sequence comes from Haplochromis burtoni, assembly GCF_018398535.1. Lineage (NCBI taxonomy): Eukaryota > Metazoa > Chordata > Actinopteri > Cichliformes > Cichlidae > Haplochromis > Haplochromis burtoni. The sequence goes on along the minus strand of NW_024583302.1, from coordinate 32,090 downwards.
AGTAAATATGAATTTAATGCCGCTATTACAAAAAGATGACCTCAGTAACGAATCAAGATTCCAGATTTTTATTTGCCAGTCGTGCACAGGACTAACAGTCCACGCACATTGGAATTCTTGTGCAGAACTCTCCAGGTCAAGTCACACTTTCTACAAGATAAAGAAGAAGCAACTAAAAAAGGAAAATAGAAATAAAGTAAGGAATGGAGCAATCATATTATTTACTACATACAAAAACACTGTACAGAGAGGGTTGCAATACACTTCCTTGTATTGCACGCATAATATTGCTCATTTTCACAAATCTGTTACACAACGCTATTGTGAGTATTGTGATTTTAACCGATCGCACATTAAAAATGAGGTAAAGTAGTGTTGTGTTAGTTTAAGTGTTCAGTGTTTTGTTGTTTCCCATCAGTCTGACTGTGGCATAGTCAGTGTTGTGTGAGTATTTCAGTGTTTGTGTTTCGTCATCAGTCTGACAGTTGATGGGAAGAAGATGTTGAAAAATCTTGTTGTGTGTGTGATGATGCTGTTCACTCCCTTCTGTCTCAGTTTATGTGCACCCCATAGCTTTTGCCAGAATGTGAAGTAATGACACTGTTGTTTGTATTTGAAGGCCATATTTACAGAGTAATGTCATTTTGCAAATAACCAGGTGGTATTATATGTTAATATTCATACAGAAAATGATATATATAAAGAAATAATCAAGAACGAAGACAAGTTAGTGCATTTTGGAAAAGGTTTATCTATGTTCACAATAAAATTTAAACAGCCTATCATCCAATCAGTGACAGCAGTACAATAAAATTCCATTTCTGTTCCTACATATTCAATCTACAGAAATGCAGAAAATTGAACCTCAAGGTAACTATACCTATCTTTATCAGGGCGAAAAATGTACAGAGATGTTCTCAAGATACAAATGTTACATATATTGTTGCAACCGTTTTAAAAATGTAACTTTTTGTACATTTTGCATTTAGCTACATAATTGCAAGTAGGAGTTTGAGACTTGTCTGAGGGCTGAGAAATGGTATAAACCAGTGCAGATTAGAGTTTGCTTCTATGTTATCGAATAGTATGGGTTTCACAAAGCTTCCCATTGTTAGTTCTACAGAAGGCTTATTTAAAAGACCCTTCACAGCTGCAAATATAACTAATGGGAATTGTACTTTTGAATCGATAAATGTGAGACTTAGCTTAAAGTCAGAATAATAAAATGTTGACAGCAGTTCTGCTGCATGGCTAGGGATCTTTGTGGGGAAATTAAAACATGATTACTCAGTGAAATTCTCTTACTAACCTTGTGAAGAAAACCAGGATTTTGTGTTTGTAGGCTGCTAGGTTTATTAGACCCAAAGAACAAAATCTGTCACATGGGATGAAGAAGAAGTAATGTTATCACTATCTTGACAGTAATCACAACATAAAAGGACAAGGATTGATTAAATCCACTAGGATACCTGGATATGCCCTGAAAACATGTGGCAATATCACTATTAATAGATAAATTGCAAATCTGACATTTTCCTCATCTGCTCAGTCTTCAGAGATTTTATGACAATCACCTATATTGATTTACATAAATATTATGTTGCACCTTTTTGGTGTGATGTGCATTAAAGGTAAAGTAAAGGTAACATTTTTAAAGGTTAAACTGAGAGCTTTTGAGGGCCCTATGCAGTATCTTTGGTTCTTAGGACTGCACTCTTCTCGACAGAAATCTTGGACGTTGTTCCTGGGATCTGTTGGAACCCAGCTTGCCTTGAGTGCTCCTATTGTCACAGGGACCATTGATACCTTCACCCTCCACATTTTCTTGAGCTCCTGCCTTAGCCCTTGCCCCCTCCCCCCGCGCTCTGGGGATTTTAAATACATATAATTAAATTTACATAACACTTTTCTAGTCTTACTGACCACTTAAGAAATTTTACACAAGGATTGAATATGTTGTCACGGACAATTCAAAATAGAAATCAGTGGAGCTTTTAAGCAGATCCCACTCTGACTCCTGAGACACAACCACCCTTTGTTGTACTCTCTGCTTGAGATCCCTTGCTTTACTCATTCAGTTTATCTGTGGCCAATTATCGGTGTATCCTTTCTCCACAAAACATCTAATTCCCATTCTGTTTTAACTTTTCAAAATCCATTAAAACACTATCTCATCGTAAATGTTTGGATATGTATAACATATTACATCAGCACACTGAGCACCAGCAGAAAAAGCCATACACGCAGTTGACGCTCTGTAACCAATTTACTAGAATTGGATTAGACAGAGTAAACTCCTTTGTGGATAGCTTAGAGATGCTATCAGCATTCAGCTGCTGTACAACATCACTCTGTGAGCTCTTCTGTGATTACTTTAATGCTATCAAAGCCCGGCTCCATTTTAAACACAGTCTTAATTAGTACAACTTTAATTAAAGCCTGATTCATCCAGCACTGAGTGACTGTTCAGTACAGGGTTGTCCGCTACATTTCTAACAAAGGATGGCCGTAGTTAAAGGCACACACAAAGGATGTACTGACTCCCTGTTGGGAATGATTATATCGACTGTTGATTGACAACGTATCTAACAGGTTTAACTTTATTTTGGTCAGGTGACTTATGACTGCAGGATTGGTTGTCATGATTCCAAAAGGCTTGTGGTGAAGATGATGTCTCTGCTAGATACTGCTAGGAGGAAAAACAAAATCTCATTAAAATTTACATATTGGTTATTCAAGCAGTTTCAGTATATAGTCTGATAACAAATCTGTAACCCATCGTTTGCCCATCAGCAGGATGAAGAAGCTCTGTGTTCTGTGCATGTATTGCTCCTTTTCTGTGGTGTTGCCAGTGTTCATTTTGGCACGTCATTCAGAATTTGTAACTTAATCGCAGAGATGTAGTCACTAATGTGGTTGCCAATAAAATGTTTGTTTAAATTTGGTCATGCATTAAAAAATTGTGTGCGGTTACCATGCTTACATTTGGCAGAGACAGAGGGTCCCTGAGACTGAGTTAAAACTTAATCCAGTTATCACTTCTAAATGCTTGTAAAAAGCTTCCACATTTTCTCTCTGTGTACTGCTCCTCACCTGGCTGCTGTTATATGCAATGCAGAGCAGTGACTTTTTCAGTGATGTACTATGGAAATAGTTTATTATTCAGTTGAATCAAACAAAGCAGCATCATAAGAGTCATTTCAAGTAATCTCTCCAATATTATAAAAAACCTTATAGGCAAGCACTTTTTGATGGTGGGGAAGAAGAATGTCCTTTTAACACAAAGAGACCGACAAAACAAAGAATTAGTTTAATTCAGCACTGGAGGCTTTTCAAGCATGCATTAAACAACCTGTTTAAGGTCATATCAAAGCATTTCAATTGGGTCTAAGTTCTCGATGGTTTGCTTTTGATCACTGTCCTGCAGCATAACCTTGAGTCGCCTCACTAAATACATATGTATTTTGCACTGAAGCACCGCAGCAATTTCCTAATGTTGTAAACCTCAACATCTGGCAATAAACCCCATTCTGATTCTGATTCTGATTCTGATTCTGATTCTGTATGCATGTACAGAACTCACAACCCACTCTGGGAACAGACTCTGTTGCAATGATCTGGATAGCAAGTTACACAATTTGTAACATGATGCCAGTTTGAGTGTGAATCCAGTGATTCTAGTTATACATATAATGATGACTTTAAGACAAATGAACACCAAAGCACAGTGATCTTGGCTGTAGCAAAGTTAAAGTGTCACCAAGTTAAAGTTGCTACATATTTGAAAAGTATCAAGGTTAATACACTGCTAAAAAAATTGTAACTTTGTTTTTTGGAGTGAATTCTTTTCCAGCCTAAAAAGGAATGATTAGGTTTCCACTAACTGTCATTTTGTTCTCAAGAAATTACACATTTTTTATCAATTTTAAGATCTGATATGTGATTTCAGTGCTCAGCATTGCATTTCTTTTAGCTGTATAGATTCAATTCATTATAATAGAAAATTTAGCAAATGTTATGGAATGAAATTCTTGCTGTTTCAAGGATCATCTGATGTTAACCTGTCTGCAGGTGTTCTCGTGGACAGGTTTAAAGAATTTTACATTAATGCTTATTTTGTTTTCAAGGTATCCAAGGTTGAGTTTGCTCAGTGCCCCCTTTAGCCTTTATTGTTTTTAAATTATTTAAAGAGAATATAAAAAGAAGAAAGAAATTACTTTGCTTTTTAGTTGTTTCAGTGACAACTATGATATTTAAATATACATTTAAGGAGTTTAGATTAGGTATTACAAAACAAGCAGTGGACAAAAAGTCATGTAAACATTGAATATGCTTTTATGCTATTTTGCTTTAGTTTTGTAAGTACACATTAAAATTTTAGTTGTTCTTTTTTCTAAAACGTTGTTTTATTTTTTGCTGATTCAGACTTGCGTTTAGGGCGGCACAGTGGCATGGTAGTTAATATTGTTGCCTTACAGCGAGAAAGTCCTGAGTTCAATGTACGAATGGTTGTCAGTCTCCATGTGTTGGGGACAGGAAGGTGATGTGGAAAACCAACCTGGTGAACATGGGGATGCAAGATTTCCATATTCATGCACATATGTGAACCTGCTAAAAGAAACTGAGCTGAACACATGAATGAAGATGTTGTTTCTTTTATGCAGTTGTGCATTTTCACTGTGTGACTGTATTTAAACTAAAGACGTTATGTCTGCTGGCATTGAGTATTTCTTGACCCAAAGGACATTTTAGTTTAATATGTTGTCCTTTGAATTAGAACAGAATATTTTCAACATTGATTTTTGATCTTCCCTGGATTGAAGTGTAACATGTTTCCTGTAATAACACCCTACTGGTACCACCAAACATTTTTTATCAGCAAGAATAACAGCTAGTTACCAGCGATGCCAATGTTATTTAGTTAGCTTTTTTAGGCACTGACAATTCATGTGTTGCATTTGTTGCTTTATTAAAGTCACCTGTGGTTTAAATTCACTACAGAAGAACTCAGTATGCGATGTTGCTAAAATGTTCATAAATTCCAGTGGATAGTGCAACAAATATAGCCAAACCCTGAAAATGTTGTTTGTAGCAAGTGCATAACTTGCAGTCTTCAATGTGAGACATTAAGTATGTACAGTATGCAGAGTACATATTGTACTATGTGGGAAGTATAGTAATGGAAATATCAAAACTCAGACACACTGAAAATTTAACCTGCAGGAGAATCTAAGGGCTCCTGTAATGAGTTTTTCTGCCACAGAGGAAATAATGAAATCATGTCATCTTACATCTAATGAATTCATGTCAAGATTATTTCATCAGTTGACAGACATCAGCCCAGTGATTTTTTTTCTTTTCATTTGCGAAGCTGAACTATAGTAATAACACAGGGCAGGCTTTAAACTGGGTAGACATATTTAGTGTGCAACACAGTGCTGCAGTGGTAAGGGCTGATGCCTAGTAACAAAGGAGTTCTGGATCTAAACGTGCTTGTCAGATGGGATGTGACTAGTCACGTGTTCTTCTTCCACAGACAAAAAACATGCACATTAGATGAAATGTTGATTAAAAATTTGTCATCAATCAAGCGTGTTAGCGCTGTGATGGACCATTACAGGGAAAGGCAGGAGGGACAGGCAATCAGTCCCCTGAAATCCTAGTTGGATAAGCAGCTATGAAAATAGATGGATAGTTTTCTATATTTATTTATCGTATGGGAAATGCAAAACAAAGGATAAGTCTAATTTACTCCCTTCACACTGGCCTCATGAAATGCCTTTCAAAAAACAGAACCACATAAACTTCTTACCACTAGGTGATAGAGCTATATGCCAGCTCTAAGCCTAGAAGTATTAAACATTTTCAATCCCCCGCTGTCAGAATGTGCTTGATATGCACCTGACTTTTCTGCTTCATTTCATGATGTACTCCTCTCCTTAGCAGGCCCTTTCCCTATCATCTACCCCAGCCTGCCAGTGGGGACATCTTTATTAAAATGGATTGAAGTGTTTGCTGAGGTCTGGGTGGGACTGTCTATTTTGGACCTGAATTGTTATTCCCAGCTGCTGTTGACTTATAGCTGGCTGCCTGGTAATTAGCCAGGTAATAGCCTACTGTGAGCAACCAGGGTGCAATAACAGCCATAAGCTGTGGTATGTCACAACATACAGGTGTCAAATGCAATGGCTCTTAGAGAACAGGGACACAGCAGGTTATGACAGGCAATCCTTCAGGAAAACACTACAGGGGGTACAGGGTCTCTGTTTATGGGAGCTTATGATTGAAAGATGAACAGGTAGAATGACTTCATTTGTCACTTGGCCATTTTGTTTTAACCGTGTGAATCTGGTGAGCCCAGCCATGTTGTAAATTACCTTCAGAAAAGCAGAGAAAATGATGTGAGATATAAACAGTCATTTTTGTCTGTCGTGAAATATAAAATCTCTGTGATGTAGCGAGCTTGACTTAATTAGTTGGGCTGATTGAGAGACGAGAGAGGTACCAAATTATCCAAAATGTAGACACAAGTGCTATGATTCCTTTAGGGGGAATCATGTGCATTATAATTTTGATTAACTATTTTCTGTTGAGTACCAAAATCCATTAACAACTTGGCAAGTCTGCCAAGTCCAACAAAGCTTGTTTGGTGCTTCTTTCCATAAATCAAAAACACTCTTGGCAACCAAAATGGTCTTAGCCTGCTATTATTTGTGAATGGTTCCATAATTGTGAGGCATTTGTCTCCATCAAGCTTACAACAGGACCAGCTGCATGGTTTATTTTTTAATCTTGCTGAAAACCTTTTTTTTCCCCTTTTTTCTACTAATCAATAGCTTTAAATATGACTTGTTCTATGCCTCAAAATTCAATTATTCAACATTCCCCACAAAACACTTTTTCTTGCACTTGTATATTTTTTTGTAAGTTAATGCCCGGAAATGCTCAAAGAATAGGAACATGATTAACTGCCTGAACCCAAGCAGTTTCTTTGCAGTTTTTCAATAAAATATAGTCCAGAATAATTAAGCCTAGAAGCAGAAGGAACTCAAAGAATGTCTTGTGAAGTACCTGTGTGCGGATACCTTCTTGAAGCCTCCGTTGCGGCTGGTAGGTGTTTATTTGGTGCACGTGTACATTATTCCGCTCGTTGGTAAACTAATGCTATAGGTTGTAGCTGTCGGAGCCTCCTACGAGCCCCCTCGTTAGTAAGTTGAGTGCCGCCATTGATCGGTATGTAACTTTGATTTGTCACAATCCCTGCCTTTTGTTGTTTTTCTTTTAGTAAATATTCATGTTATGACACCTTGCAGGGCCGTTGGCCTGATAGGGTGGCTGCTACTGCTTTTCCCCAGCTACGCTGACAGAGGTGCTCCTGCTTTGCCTTTCCCCTTTTGTTTCCGTTTGCGAGGTTTCTCTTTCTCTGCTGCTGCCAGCCTCTTAGGAGTGGACGTCTTTGTGGAAAGCGGCCACGGGAGCCGGCTGGCGTGCATGTAAACGGACTTAATTATTCAATTCAATTCTAGAGTAGTCGGCGGACGACAATTTTGGGGTAACACAGTGACTCCATCTGCTCCAGACTTAAGGTTTAATTTAGTTTGTTGTATGCCTGGCTCTCTGTTGTCTTGATTTGTAATTTCGTTTTTGTTACACCACTGGTAGGAGGCCCTTTTCTAGCTGCGGATCACCAGTATGTTCCTGCAGTTGGGCTAACCCCAGCGTGTGCATATTATTTATAACTTTCTTTGTTTCTTTTACTCAGATGCAGAGGACCTGACTTGGCAACCCGTTCTCACTCCCAAAGCGTAACATTTTACGCTAGGTGACAAATCGTCACCATATTACATTTTCGGCTACCCACCACGTTCCTAAATGACGACCTCGGAAAACAGAGGAAATATGAGAACCCTCTGGACTGAATCTACACATGTTCGCTCTTTTTCTTCAAATCGCTTAGAAACACGCTATTTAACATCATTAAAGTCCTGGTTAAGGTCAGGGATAAGGTTAGGTTTAGGGCTGGAATACAGGGCTGGAACGTCTATTACCGCGGGAGCGTCATTGCACTGGATTCCAGCCATAACCCGCCGCGTACCATAAGAACGCCGAAGGTCTCCTTTCGCGTTCCTCAGGAACGCCGCGGGACGAGATAAAACGTCGACATGTTACGCCTCGGGAGTGAGAACGCTCTGGACTTGGAGGAGACTGGGGTGCCTTGGTGGTAGGATCCTTTGAGTATTACACACCTGCGTTTTCAGTCGTATTAGTGTGAGTGTGTAACAGTGTGCTGCACTTGTGTATTGGTGTCACGGTTCTGGGTCCGTTGGACCCAGTATTTTGAGTTTATTATGTTTTGGTTTATTTTTGCATTATGGATTGTTTTCTGATGTTCTGGTGCTTTGTTTATTATCATTATAGATCTGTTTCTGTTATTCTTGGTGAGGGATCAGTTCTTAGGTTTTGGGTTCTCATGTGTGTTGCAGTTTCTGTTCAGTGTCTAGTCTGTCTCTCTGTGTCATGTCTGCATCTGGTTTAGTAATTCTTGTTTCCTGTCTTATTGTGAAAGTCTTTGTCTTATGTTAGTGTGTGCAGCTTAGCTCCCCCATCTCGTTAGCCCTGATCCCCCCCAGCTGTGTCTCCCTTCTGTTGCCCATTCCCTCATTACTACCCTGTGTATTTAAGCCCTGTGTTTTCCCCATGCTCGGTGTTGTGTTGTACCCTCAGATTATGCCTGTGTGTTCCTGTTCTCTGGTTTCAGTGGTCACTTCATGTTTTGTTTTCGTACCAGCAATAAAGCTGAGGTTTTTGAGTTTCAAGTTAGTGTCTGAGTCCTGCGTTTGGATCCTCCTCTCTGCCTGCCCGCACACAGAGCCCTGACAATTGGTGAGTTTTCCTGTTTTTGAATTGTTTCTGTGTGTGACTTCCATGCCTCCCCCCACTGGTGAGCATCCGCTCTGAACTTTTTAGAATACTTGTCTGTTGTGCTTTTATATGCTGTTTTAAATAGTTGATAATAAACTGTCAATCTGCTTTATCATTGAACCACATCTCTGTATTGAGTATAACTGATCTGAGTTTCTTCCTGGTAATTACCATTACTTTGATACAGTATTCTCTGTGTAGCCCATTTAATTAAAAACGTTAAGAGCAACATCTTACTTTATAGTGTAATGTTAACGCACTTTACCCAAATCACACTCACCTGCTAGTCATCTTCACAATATTCCTTTATTGTGTCTTACGGATTTGCTACCTTAGCTTAGCTCGTACCTGACTTGCTAGCAGCATGGCTACTTCATATGTCCCTCCTGTGCAATTTGTTTAGCTACTCCTCAGACTCCTTCAGTAATAACAATATTGTAATAAATGTAGCCGGTTTACAGCTCTAGAGACTAGAATCCCTGAATTGGAGACCCAACACAGAGTAAGAGCGCCACCGGGGCTCGGCCCATGAGGTCACCAAAATGAATATTAAAACACTGTTTAACTTTGCCAAAACAATGTCAGATATGTTAGTTTTGTCTGGTCACCTCTCCAATTTGACCACCAGTGACATGTTTAGCCATATGTGCTCTTTAAATTGCTAGCTGTTTGAGTGGTGTTCAAAAAAATGATGTGGGCTTTATAGGTACTTGTGAATCCTTTCTGAGGAAAACCTGGTCTTGTTAGGATAGACGGTATCCATCCCACCTTGAATGGAGCAGATCTCATTTCTGGCCAAACTTATTAAGCCCCCCAAAACTTGACTATCCAGAGTTGGGACCAGGAAGCACAGTTGCAGTCGGGGCTACTGAAGTAAACGGGGGACTGACGGTCTACACAACAGGGGACAACTCCAAGCTGGATCCTGTCCAGAATCACTGTACTATCTGAGTAGATTCACTACAGATGAACAGTGGCCAGAGTTTTTGAGGCAACTCTGGGGTAAAATACTGCAAAATATGTAACTGACTGTATCGTTTGTGATTTATTAGTTACTGTCGATATTATTCAAATGTTAAAATATACTGTGTACAAAATGTGTTTTTTTTTACACAAAAAGTAGTAGAGATATGTCAGCCAGCCAGAGCTGTTATACGTTACAGTCTAAATTGTATGTTTTTTGGTTTTTTTCCTTGTCTGCCAAAAACGTGTTTGCCCTATAAAAGCCACTATAGCTCGGATTATGCTCCTGAGGATAATGAAACAGAACTCGGTTGACTGCAATCTGAAATCTACTGACATCTAGAAAATTTTACATACATTTACTGCAGCATTCATCTTTTGACCTGTTTACAACAGTGTTGCATTTACTGTTGTGTAGGTGGCATGGGGATCCTTTTGTTTCAAAGAAAAGTCATATGACCTACCCCGGATCCAACGCCACCTCCAACGCTTACCTCCCCTCTGATGTGGACATCGGGTCAGTTGGAGGCGCAGTCGAAAGATTGCAGCGGTCCCAGATCAGGTGTACACACTGGAACTCTTTCCCATGTTGCTTGTCTGTGTTTATTGTGCTATGGTGTGTTGATATCTGTGCATTCCTGTATTATCCTTTTGTATTACACATTTCGTTTTTTTTTTTGTTTTTTTTGTTTTGTTTTTTCTCGCTACCTAGCCTGACCTGTCTCCCCAATGTGATGTTTGTGTATTGTATGTACGGTCAGCAAGGTCTGGCATCTCTGTTGTGGGCAAAAGACCTGCAAGTAGCAAATAAAGGCTCTCATCTCATCATCTCATCAAACATCCCAGCAACACTCCTTTCATTTGAACTCACAGGGAAAACCGTGGGTTAATTTATTGAGTTGATGATCACTTTTGTGTGTGAATGCTTATCGAGAATGTGTTTGGGTAACTGAATCCAGACAATGGAAAGATGGGTATATTGAACGAGCTTTGTAGTATTGCTCCTGAGCCTGATATTGCTAAAAGCCCAGGTCTTAAGACTTTTGGTCCCTGATAAGCTAGTTGTGGTGTCTGTGATTTTGACTTTTATAGGATGTGCTCAATGGAAACCTTAATTTTGGCAGTTTTTTTTTTTCTTTAAAAATGAGATGTTGAACAATTTGATTTAAATGAACTATTATATTTTAAGCTTAAATTTGCCAGATTTCTTGGAACCATACATTAAGCATAGTTACATCAAAGCAAGTTGAAAACTTAAGGATTTTGTCTGTTTGTACAGCTTCTAGCTATAATAAACTGCTTAACTTTGCCTGTTACTTTGGAATTTGTCATTCTTTTTTACAATTTGCTTATTTACCATGTCTTTGTGAATACTGACACCATCAGTTTTAAGAAAGAAAATGAGGGGAAAAAAAAAAACACCAACATACTTTTACACTTTTTATTCCACTTTTTATTGTTGATGTTATAAAGGGTTGAGTGCCCACTCTGGGTCGGGGATGAGTTCCTGCCCCAAGTTGAGGAGTTAAAGTATCTCAGGGTCGTGTTCACTATAGGGATGGGAGAAGGTAGCTGGAGATCGACAGACAAATTGGTGCTGCGGACGCTGCACCGGTCCGTCGTGGTGAAGAGAGTCAATTTACCAGTCGATCTACGTCCCTACCCTCACCTATGGCCACGAGCTGTGGGTAGTGACCAAAAGAACGAGATCGCGGATACAAGCGGCAGAAATGAGCTTCCTCCGAAGGGTGGCTGGCCTCTCCCTTAGAGATAGGGTGAGAAGTTCGGCCATCCGGGAGGGGCTCAGAGTAGAGCCGCTGCTCTCCACATCGAAAGGAGCCAGCTGAGGTGGTTCGGGCATCTGACAAGGATGCCCCCTGGGCGCCTCCTGGGTGAGGTGTTCCAGGCATGTCCCACCGGGAGGAGGCCCCGGGGCAGACCCAGGACACGCTGGAGAGATTATATCTCTCGGCTGGCCTGGGAACGCCTTGGTGTTCCCCCGGATAAGCTGGAGGAGGTGGCTGGGGAGAGGGAGGTCTGGGCTTCTTTGCTTAGGCTGCTGCCCCCGCGACCCGGCCCCGGATAAAGGGAAGAAGATGGATGGATGTTATAATTACTGTTTGTGCAAAGCAGTGCTCACGCTGAGTAATTATGCATATAAAATGTTGACAACTTCACTTTACCTCCATCCATCCATCCATCCATTCGCTTCCGCTTATCCTTTTCAGGGTCTGCGGGGGGTGCTGGAGCCTATCCCAGCTGTCATAGGGCGAGAGGCGGGGTACACCCTGGCCAGGTCGCCAGTCTGTCACAGGGCTAACACACAAGGACAGACAACCATTTACACTCACATTCACTCCTAGTGGCAATTTGGATTATCCAATTAACCTATCCCCACAAGCTGCATGTCTTTGGTCTTTGCACTTTACCTCTTTTGGTGAAAATGTTTTTGGTGTTTTTGCTTCTTTTTTTTTTTTTTTTTTTCTAAAGTGGTGTCCTGTGTTGGTGGTACTTGTAAGGCACTTAGGAAAATGGAAAATGGTCCAGCCTTTTGTTGAGCCAATTGTAATATCCTGGACAATAAATAAATAGACAAATACCACAGAAATTGTTGGTTAGACTGTCATGTCCATTGTTCCTGATGTGTTCATGAGAAGTGACCATATTTAGCAGAAAAACCCCCAAAATAAAACTAAAGAACCGATCCCTCAGACAGGCCATGCCACAAAGCAGACTGTATAGTTCCATTAAAACTGACCAAAAGGCAACAACAGCACGAACATGGCTGAAGTTCCAGTTTATTTACAGCAATTATTAGAGTGCTTGCCTTGCAGACTCCTTCCTATTGTGTATCTGTCAGTCAAAGCAGTCCTAAGTTTAAACCTCATCGGTAACTATCACATTCAGTAACAAATACATTATTTACAAAAACGTCTTGATGCATGCTCAATCATCCAGGTAAGTAAATCTCCAAAAGTTGATTCTGTTCATCTGGACATAGCGTTTTGTGGGAGAAACGTTTTGTCACTCATCCAAGTGACTTCTTCAGTCTCAGCTGACTGCAGGTTTCCCCAATCTTATAAACAGTACATTTGCATGAGAAAATTTTGTCACTGCTCAGTGATGAAAATACTTATGAGTCCCTGAAACGAGACCCAGGAAGTAGTTACAGGAAGAGGGTGATAGGCTGTCTGAAGCAGTTAGAACAAGACAATGCTATAGACTGGACCTCATACCACAGGCTATACCCAGGGAAATCTACACCAAGTCTGTATGGTTTACCGAAGACACATAAACAGGGTGCACCTTTAAGAACGATTGTCTATATGATCAGCTCGGTCACCTATAACATCTTCAAGTTTCTGGCTTCAATCCTCAACCCGCTGGTAGGCAGCTCTGAACACCACATCCAGAACACCTTGGATTTTGTTGAGAAAGTGAGAGATGTCATTATGGAGGCAGATGAAACCATGGTCTCGTATGATGTTACATCTCTCTTCACTTGCATCCCAGTCGCGGAAGCGTTGGAGGTAGTCAGTAAGAGATTACAGGATGACCCCAACCTTAGCAACAGGACCACTCTCAGCATCGACCAAGTGTGTTTGCTTTTGGAACTGTGTCTTCATTCCACTAATTTCACATACAAGGGTCAGTTCACAATGTGCTTACACATGGCCCACATATCGCAAAGAATGACGGCCCTTTGGAGGCCCAGATCTGGTTTGCCAGATGTGGCCCACACATGGGCCAGCACAAGGCCAGTTGCAGACACACTGGTGGTCCTGTTTGTGTAGATTTGCATAATCATGATTAAGGAGCTGACCTCCCAGCTCATTGTTCCTCAGTGGGCTGGTTTCAGTCATTATGCAAATATACTGTTTATAAGATTGAAACCTGCAGTCAGCTGAGATTGAAGAAGCCACTTGGATGATGATGAAACGTTTCTCCCACTGAATCAACTTTTGGATATTTACAAAAACAAATCGATACAGTTGTTTTGAAAGAGGGAATGTTCCAAAGCGCACTATACCTGTAAACACGCTTATTTATAATGCTTTTTATCTAAGCGACAAGGGAGTCTATAGTGAAAGAGTCTCAAGTGGACTCTCCAGTATTTTTGCACTTCAATGTCACTTTTGTTACTTTGTGACAACATAGGCGGTCTCAATGATCTTTATGTCTTTTTTTAGAATACATCGTTGCTTCAAAATTTTGTTTTTTCAACATAACCAGACTTAAGGGATGAAGAGGGATAGGAAAAAGGAAAAATGAAGAAAAGACCATGAATAACAAAAAGGACAAAACAGAAGAGAAGACAAAAGTTAATAATGTCCAGTAGTGGCATGTAAATGCAACATTTGTGAAAACAGGGAAGGTGAGAAGAAACTCATTGCATTCTGGGAAATAATGATATTATTATACTATAGTATACCATACAGCACAATGAAGGGATGGTTCAGGGTTATCTAATCTTACAACTAGATATCTTTCTGTCTCCTAAACCCAAGTTTCTCCTAAGGAGTTGAGGAAGGAACTCAATCCATCTAACAATGTATATCCATGTTAACATCAACCAACTTGTAGCGCAAATTTAATCAGTAATAGTCATTCTCTGGGAACTTAGTGTTCACGTAAAATTGGTCAGTCATTAGCTACATCCCAACAGAAAAACATTAACATGGATTACAAGGTTGAAAGTAGAAGACCACAGGTGCCTAATCACCTGTTTAAGGTGGGTAACGACAGCAAAACCTAGAACTTTTTCCATTAAATATGTTATTAGTTCTAACAATCCAATATTAAGCCAGCACTGTATAACTGGTTCTATGGCACTACTCAGCTTCTGAATGTATGTACACAACCTCTCTTTTGTGGTTAAATGCAGCCCTCACAAGCAGCCTGGTACTAATATGTAATTGGTTTACTGTGCATTTTAGCTCACAATAATTGACCCCACACCAAGTCTCTCACACAAAGCTGGGACTTCTGGCTTCATTAGCTTCCCCTTTGAAGCACAGAGAGGACAACTTTCCTGACCCCGAGAGAATTGGCTGTTTGATTCATACAAATTGATGTTTGGCTCGCTGTCTGTTTCATGGCCCTCCCTAGCTCACGGCACTTTGATCATTTTTCAAAGGAATAGGCTGCACACAGACATGAGTCGAAGCTTTTACACAGCCTCTGGGATTCAGTAAAGCATGGAACTCTCAGAAGAGGCAGCAGCCATTTAAAGCCGATGACTCCACCTGTTCAATGCTGTTGTATTGTACTTATGAGAGAGCAGATGCTTGTTCTACACTGAGACAGAGTTTCACTAACATCTTCTGACTGAGCCTGAACCCACACATAGAGACACACAGATTGCAGCATTGTCATTGATACTGTGTTTTCTGGTTGATTAACAAAACCCAGAGGGTTATGATCTGTGTATATCATGATCGGATGGTGGGAGGAGACAAGGTAAACTTCAAAGTGCTTCAGTGCCAAAATCAATGTAATAGCCTGTTTTTATATGGTGGAGTGGAGGAAGACAAAGCAATGTTTCGACTCAGTTTTCCTGCTGACGCCCTGTGTCACATATCCTTCTTTCTTTATGATTTCTTCCACCTTGACAAGATTCCCAGACACACTGAAGCATCCCCACAGCATAAAACTCCACCATGTTTCACTGTGGGAAAGGTATGTCTCTCCCTTCTTTCTCCTAACATAAGCACTGTCTCTATGACCAAATAGCTCTATCTTAGTCTCATTTGACCAAAATCCAGTATGCATAAAATAAGTTTTTTTCGGTTTGCAACTGGCTGCAATCAGCCAGGAGATGAAGAGAAAGAGAAGACAGAAAAGATGAACACAGAGAGACCAAAAACAATAAATAGGACAAAGCACAAATTACAGGAGAGAGAAAGTTAATTCAATTAAATTTTATTTATACAGCTCCAAATCACAACAACAGTCACCTCAAGGCACTTTATATGGTTCAGTTCAATGACAGTTCAATGACAGTATGATAATAGAAAGTAAATACATCAAGAGTGGAGGAAATGTGCTCAGTGCCTCATGGAAATTCTACCAGCAGCCTGAGAATATAGCAGCTCAACTAAGAGTGGTTCAGGATCACCTGACTGAGTCTGAATTATAAGCTTTACTAAAGAGCACTAAACCCAATTTAAAAAAATTTCCGTGGTCTCCTAAAATCTTACATGGCGGTAAAATCTAAATCTACCTCTCCTTGTACTTTTAGAAAGTCTAGGAACACCAAGTAACCCTGCACTCTGAGAGTGAAGTTATTTCAGTAACTTGGTACTATATGGTCCTCAAGATATGATATGGCCTGATTATTCAGGATTGAAGAAGGCAACACTAGATATTTATATGATCTCTACATTAAAAGAAACATTCTAGTCAAAAATAACTTCAAGGTTCCTCGCAGTATTGCTGGAAGTCAACTGTCACCCAGAGGAAGAACCTGGTTATACACCATTCTTCTGAGATTTTACAGGCCAAACACAATAGCCCAATTTTTGTTTTATTTTAGAAGAAGAAAATAACAGACCATCCAGGTCTTTGTATATTTGGGGCTTGTGTAGAGTTTAGCTAATGTTAAATGTTAAATGTTAAAAAGACGATTCCTTTATTTTTTCCCCTTCTCCACTAATCAAAGGGAGCACTTAGAGCCCTATGTTATAAAGGCACCCCATCCACAGGGACTTCAACTCCATGTACGATAGCTAAAGTTTATTCAATGCGATTGCAGTCTGTTATAACAAAAACCATCTGGTACCACCATCTTGTCTTTTGCCAGCTGATTTTCTGTAATTATAAGCAGATGTCTGTTTAGATGCCATTTGCAATGAAGCCACGGCTAAAATCTGACATAAAGTCAGTGTTTAAAAAAAACACAAAACAAACAAAAATGTCCTGGTCTAGCAGTCCTCACCAGTCGACCTGTCCATGTGCCTGTTTGTTATGTTTTGTTGTCATGTGTATTGTCCTGGCTCCTCTCCTGGTCCCCCGTTTCCCCGTTTATGTATATATGTGTTTGGGTGTATGTGTGCGTGTGTGTCTGGAGTACCGGTTTATAAGTGTCAGAAGGTTTCCTGTGCTAAAGCCAGCCACAACTGCCGTGCATCAAGCCTCACTAGCTGCCACTGATCGTCATTGTTAGTGGCTGACCTTCAGTCTACCTGGACCATTGAGCTGCCTAGTCAGTACAACCCTGGCTCTAAGGTGAAGACGTTGCTTGTGTTTTGTTGCTTGCCAGAATAATCGCTACATCTTGTGTTATCAAGATCTGGCAAAGGCGAGATTTTGTGTTGGAGTTTTCACGATTCACACCACAGATACAAGCATTGTGTGAGATTTGGGAGGATCACCACAGTGCAAAGATTATCACTTTGTTGTTCACCATTTTTGCACTGTAAATAAACTCACTGTCTCTTTTTGGAAAGTCCAGCATTTGGGTCCAGTGACAAAAAAAGTTTGAGCTGAAAACTTACTTCCTGCTATCCAGTGCCAACATTATTGGTTCGGTTTTCAGCAAATATCACTGTCAACAGTTTGTTGATGCACCTCAGAGGTTCATGGATGTAGTAAAGCAGGACATGCACAAGTTTAGTGTTGACAGTAGTGGATGCTAGGAACAGGGTGAGGTAAATGTTCTGCTGCAGTGAATGCAGCAGCCAAAGGATAAAGTAGAAGAAATAGAGATGACTGATGGCTTCATATTATATTTATATTCTACAGGTTTTACCTGAACAAAGAGAGTCACCGGCCTCCTGTAGTATTGCTACAATGTGGCTCCAGCACAAAAACCTTAAAATGATTTACGGTGTACATTTTTTGTTAGTTGAAATTATTTCAACAAATAGAAGTGAATTTGTTCATAAGCTCCTGATCAAAAGTTTAAGAACACTTGAAAAATGGCAAAGAAAATAATATTTTACATGATTGGACAAGGTTAACAAGGTTCCAAGTAGAGCTTCAACAGGCAACAAGAAGAAATGGGAGTAAGACAGAACATTTTTTGAGCATATAATTTACTGAAAACAACGCTGAAACTGAAACAGCCATACCTCAAAAAAAAAAACCCGTAAAGCCCCCCAAAACAGAAGCCAAAGTTCCAGACATGAACTCAGTAATGAGTAGCTTCACTGTTATTATTGATCACTTCAAACATTCATTGTGGCATGCTTTTGATGCATGGTTTCCATAAGTTGAATGGGAACATTTCTCCAAGTGGTGAAGACGGCCGCACAAAGGACATCTACTGTCTGGAACTGTTGTCCATTTTTCTAAACTTCTAAAATATAATTCTTCAATAAAACAAAATGATATGGAACAGTGATTTCAAACCAAATAAATAAAATCTTGTCAAAAAAGACAAATCTTTATCTTCTTTGGAAATAGCAAGGGATTGTGCTGCTGTAAGGTCTTCCATGAAGAATTGAATTTTAAAAGTCAAATTTTACTTTTTTTAAGACTGAAAAATGTTGAAACTATGCATTAGGTTTCTGACACTGCGAAAGACGCTCAAAGTATTAGCTGGATATTTTATTACAGTATTTTTTGCTTTTCTTACATTAGAAGTCATTCTCTGGGAAGTTACACATTAAAAGAAGGAATTTGAAGTCCTCACTTTGATATACAGCAAATAATTTACTTTTTACTGATTTGGTGTTAAAATCTTGGATGAGAACCTCCTGTCCTCCTGGCCAAGGACACTGAAGATGGGTTTATTTCTACTATATGTGCTAAGTGTTATGACATATTATATCAGACCTGCCACTGTATGGCCAACCAATGGGCCGTCAGCTCTTGTAAGGTCAATGGGAAACTAGGATTCAAAGTAGAAATCATACAGCTTGTCCCCAATTTGAGATTTTGTGGGAGATTATAATACAATTTCTCTAAATGCATTGGAATCAATGTTTATGAGAGATGTGTTTGCTTACCCCAAAAGATGTTAGCTCACAAAAAAAAACAAAAAACAAAGAAAGATTGATGAACAATGCAGAGTTTTAAACAAGACTTGGACTTGTATTTATAATTGAAAATAGCCAAAGCTGCTCCTTTTGTGTTGGTATAAAAATGGACATAGTTAGCTTGATGTCACTTATTAATTAGCAAAGTCCCATTCTGAAGCCTCAAGCTGAGTGCTTTTCTTTAAAAAGACTTGGCAAGCAATGCTTGATCTCAGTGTGAAACAGATGCGTGTGTTTAGCTATTTCCTGCATAGTCCTACTTTTGGATACTTAGACTGACCAAAATTTACCAAATGGCATTAATATTTTATTTAATATGACCCAGAAAGGACCGGAAGTCTCTTTGCAACCCCCAGTACCCAATAAAACAAATGCATCTTTAAGGCACTACTACTTTTCAGACCTAGAAGCTGGTTTTCTTTGCAAAGATCTGCTGTAATTTCACTGATATTCAAGCTCACTGAACCCATTTTTCAGTAGAATTTTGCTAGACATCATTTTGACTTTTGATTCGCAATGGAAATTAGAGTGGGGAGGAACTTTAAGTGACCTAGCATAACTACAAAAAAAACCCCAGTCTATTCAGAGAGAAAATAGGAGCTATCATAAAATCAGTGTTTGCTTTATCTCCTCAGGGTTTTTAAAAGTGTGAAAATGTTGATGACAAATCCTGTTTCTTTGTGCAGAGGTAAGAAAGGCTTGCTCTCTGCGACTGCAGTTCTGCAGTTAGTGGGGGCAAAGAGGTGGGGAGGGGCAGCCAGGGAAGAGGTGCTAGCCAAAGGATTTACATTTCAGAAAAGGCAGGCTGCTTCAAAAGCAAAGCATTGCCATTGTCAGAGAGTAATTTCATTTCATGAATAAGCGCTTGACTGCTTACAGTGACAGCCTCGCCCTCATCCTGTCTGCCCTGGCATCGCTCTCCTTCACCAGCCAATAACAGAACACCATTTGTGCTTCCCAAATGCACAGACCAGGAGGACGAGGCTTATGTGCAACAACCAAAATCTGTGCCACCCTCACGGATGTGAAAAATAAATCTGAAAAGGAGAGTACTGTTTGGAGTCAACTTAGCATTCTCTCAGCGGGAGCCATTGTGACACTTGTTCAGGATGGGAGCAAATTTATTGAAGTTTCTCGGTTAAATATAATCACTGTCAGGTAGCAAAAAACAGCAGGCAGAGAAAAAAGCACATCAACCAGATCCTGCAACAGCTCCGTTCACATCATGCCAGCTTACTACTGCATTTTTATCATTTATGTACTGTTTGCCAACAATTTTTTTTATAACAGGAGTTACTTTATACCCAAAAATTACATGCACAATGTGCTATCACATCCACTAATGATGATAAAGATGAATCAGTGAATCAGTAAATAGTAAATCTGATAAAAACAAACCATACCCTGTTTCTTTTTGCTTCTGTCACAGGCTGGGTCTCTGACCCAGCATTTTGTGTTTTATTTTGTAATTTTTGAAGTTTTCATGTTAGTTTGGTTATAAGTTTGTGCTGTTCTTATTTAGGGGTTAGTGGAGGTTTAGGTTAGCGATTATTTATCATCTGTCTCGTTGGTTTCTGTGTTTGGCTCCTTGTCTAGTCTGTCATGTGTGTTAGGCCTGTTAAGCTTGTGTTGTCATGTCTAAGTCTGCATGTTTCCTGTTTTATTTTGAAAACGGTCTTGTGTTCTGTGTTCATGTGGTTAGTTTTATTCTTTCCTGTACATCGTTATGTTTATCCTAATCAGTTGTTTCCTCATGTGTCTCCACTTCCCCTGATCGCCTCATGTGTGTATTTAAGTCCTCTGTTTTCTGAATGTCTTTGTCAGGTCATCTGTTATCCCCACCATTGTCATCCGGTTGTTCAGTGATGACGCGACGAATCCTACTTCCCGGTCTAAAGTAGTCTGCGTTTAATATGGTTTTAGTGTTGTTAACATGTTTAATGTTATGTGTTTTCTTCTATTTGATCTCAAAAAGCTCCTAAAACAGTCAGTGATCACCGTTGACCTCCCTCGGCTTTTATTACCGGTAATCATTTATTTAAGCTCAGTTTTTAAAACCTTAGGATGTAACTACAGCCCAGCCCATGCAGCAGTATATGAATGACTAACCTCGTATTGTGGATGGATTATCTCAGTTGTTCTCCTGGCTGAAGTTTGGTCCTTTTACAGCATCCTGCCATGCGATTACATTTGTTCCTGACCACCGAGAACACTCACATTAACTTTTATCGAGTGGAAAAAAGTTAGCTTGTTTATATTATGCTAACATAGCTGTGTCGCTAGCAGTCACATAGCAAATCATTATATACCAGCTAGCCCAACTTCAGTAACCCTACAAACGTCACTGCTGCTTAGTTTTCTGTCTTCATTTATGCTGGAAGTGATAGCAGAGCTGTACGTTTTAATTTGTTTCCAAAACCCTGCGGTCAGGACATGCTATATTGTATTTAGATTGAAGCTAGCGAGCTAACTCCCTGCTAACTTCTAACTCCGTTAAATGTCATAAATTCCGTTTTCATGGATGCCTGGATGTTAAACTCAATTGTTACACCTGGTAGAGCAGAACGCTGATCATTTTATTAAAGATGAAAGACTTTAGACAGTTTTTCAACTCTCAGTAATGCCATAGTGATCATTTGATATATGGACCTGCAGCGGAGTTTAGACCCAGACACGGCTAGTGACGTCAGACTGAACAACCGGATAATCTCAGTCATAGAGCTTCATAGTGTTTGTTTCTTAGTGTTTTTTAGTTTGCTTAGGGTTACATGTTCAACTCCTGCCATCATTCAAATAAAGGATCGCTTTTGTTTAAACCTGCAACTCTTCGTCCACATCTGCTTTTGGGTCCTGTTTCAAAAAAACACACTGGCGCACCCCGCCGTGACAGAACGACCTGACCATTATGGACCCAGCGGATATTTGTGAGGACTTTTGAGAGTTCAGCACTCGGGTGACCATTCTCTAAGGACAGTGGATCATCTACTCCGTATGCGCGCCGGAGAGGGAGAAGGAGTCAGTTAGAGTTCAGCTGAATCGCACAGCTTCTGCTTCTGCGTCAGCCTTGCCTGGTCCTGCCAAGCCACGTCCACACAGTCACTGGCCATTTTCTGGGCCATTAGCTGGACTTCTTTGCCGTCCGCACGGTCGGCCGCCTGAGCTGCCTCCACGTCGCCGCCGTTGCCGTCCACATGGTCGGCCACCAGACCTGATCTGTTATGTGCTTTGGTGCCATCACCCCCCAGGTCGACCCCCTGAACTACTGAATTGTGGGCTTTTGTGCCGTCACCTTCCGGGTCGACCTCCTGAGTAGTGCTTTTGGACTTTTGCTCACCTGGGCTCGGGAATGGCTCCTGAAATGTTTATGAACTGTTCTTGGGGCTTTTGTTTCAGACTGTTTGAGCTTCAGGTTTGTTGTGAATCTTGTTTGTTTGGTCAGTTTCTTCTAGGTTAGACTGGTTCGAAATCTTTATTTGCTGCCAGGTCAAGTCTCATAATGGAAGACCTTTAAATTAATATAGCTACAGGAAATGTTAATTAATATATTAGAAACGATCTTATATGCTATTGTGGATTTGCAGATACAACTTCAAGTTCAACCAAACAGGGAAGTTTTACTTGCCTTTCTTATGGTCAGACTTAATAAGGATCTGTAAACTGACATAGACACATCAAAAAATGTCTTAACCTTTTGTCTTAACTGCTTTGTGACAATAGGTCTCAAAAAGCTAGATAATCCAGGTCTCACATTTTAACTAGTTAATACTCAGGCCTTTTTTGATGTATCATTCTCAAATTACTGATGCTGTTTCTCATTTCTGATAAGAAAATTCAGTGAAAATGTCAGGCTTTTATCTTTAATAGATTTTAAGATATTTTGTTCAAAATTGATGGCAGATTTCAAAGTGGTGAATTTTGCCTGGATCTATAATGGTTTATAATGACCGAGACAAAATCCTGTGGGACTTGCTGATACAGATGAACAAATCATCACCAGGGCCAACCAACCAGACGTAGTACTAGTGGACAAGCAGAGGAAGAAGGCCATAGTGTTAGATGTAGCTATACCAGGAATGTGGATGGGGCTTGTGATACCTACAAGAAAATAGGGCCATAATCTTCCACTCCTTTCCACTTTTCTAACTCTATAGGCCAGACCAGAGGTAGGAGGTGGTTACCATGGTGATGGGAGTGTTGCCTGCAAAAGTGTCATCTCTACATAAAGAGATGTCCAGAAAGGTGCAGAAGAAGAAACG
The DNA here is from genome assembly GCF_018398535.1 of Haplochromis burtoni. Lineage (NCBI taxonomy): Eukaryota > Metazoa > Chordata > Actinopteri > Cichliformes > Cichlidae > Haplochromis > Haplochromis burtoni. Next base: position 8,968 of record NW_024583302.1, on the reverse strand, counting down.
TGAGCCAATATCAGATCTAAGGCCGACCTCAACTGTTTCGACCAATCATGTTAATATTCCGTTTCTCTGACCAACAATAAAAGTGTTTAGTGCCTGGGGGTGGTGGTCTTTTGTTCGTTTGGGTCTCCTGAGTGAGGAAAGAGACACTGCAGCCATTTTTTACTTGAACTGCTTAAAAAAGTAAATGCACTTTGACATACCGGTACTTGTCTTCTTTCCCAAAAACTGAACCAACAGGTCCTGCGCAGGTCCCTGCAGCCAGCCGAGTCTGTGTGACCTACACAGCCTCAGGCTCCCGAGTCTCCAGTTTGCCCTGTGCAGTCCAAGCCTCCAGAATGTCCTGTATGCCCTGCAGAACCACAACCTCCAGAGTCTGCAGTGAGTCTTGTGCAGCCTGAACATGAGCTGACAGATCCAGTGGGTCCCAAGTCATTTAAGCCTTCGGGGGGGACTCCTCTGTCAACACTGGCCATTGGCCAAACCTCTTAGTTTTAGATAGTTGGGACTTATTGTATTGATATTAACTTCTCTCTTTAATTATGCTTTTCTATTTTTTATAATTTGTTGCACATACCCTTCTAGAAATGTTTGTAGCAGTCTGTACACACAATGTTATGGCCCGTTTAGGCGTGGCCAGACTATAACATAACAGTGATCCAGACCCGTCAGACCCCAAGCAGCACATCACAACTAATCCAGTTTTATGGTAGTTTATTTACAAAGAACGAATGTAAAATAAGTCCTAATAAATCCTTCTCCTGCTGCTACTTCAATCATGAAACTGATCAATGATCAGCTGATCGGCTTTTCTGCCGCAAGTCCCGTCTCTCTTGCTTGTTTATCTCCCACTTTGCACCAGAAAGAGGAAACTAGTGGAGGTCGCGTTAAACAGCAGAAGCACTTTTAAGCTTGATCAGCTGTTATTAGAATTTATTTAATTATTACTTTCTACTATCAGCTGCTGGTTTGCTGGAGCCTCAGCCGTAAAAGCTGCTGGTCATGATATCGGTTTGGTTATCTGGTGAGAGGGAAACATGAAGATGAAACCAGCAGATGTCCTTACTGAATCATCAGAGCTGAACAGGTGATGGACAAACAGGTTTACCTTTTAGGTGACATGAATGAGTTGAAGGGAAGCTATGAACTGTTTTTGAGAGACAACTTACACCAGGATCCTTTTCTATGTAGCTGACAGCTGGTAACTGTGCAGGCGCGGGTCTAGCAAAGTTTTTCCAGGGGCCAGGTAGAGCATTAACAGGGAGAGGGGGGCACAAAGAAATACTTTTCTTTCTTATTCTCATTTAAAATTTATAGCTTTTAACAAATAATTATCCGACTCTTGCAACCAAAGTTTTCATCTGATGTCAAATTTATAGAAATCCATTATTGTACATAGTAAGATTTTTTCAGGGTCCCAACATAATTTCTTCAGAAGAAAGTACTGTACATGATGCCAGTATTTTCACACATTTTCTAGACACTGTACTAGTACTTTGTGTAAAATGCCATCAAAAAGTCAGTTAAGTTTTACTCTTTCTCACCTGTCTTTCTGTCTCCTTTCACTGTTTAAAGGTTGCTATGTTAGAAAAAATATTTTGCCCTGCCATGCTGGTTATTGATGTGGTAAATAAATAGTTTATGAAAATATCACTAAATCTGTCATTTATTATTTTTAATATTCAGTAATGGTCATGTCTCACCTCTAGTCTTCTCTGTCTTAATTTCAGGTTTCCACCATATGTTGTAGAAAGTTCAGGAAGTTAACTCAACCAAGCAGTCTTTGGGTTTCGGCTAAGTACTGTTTAGAATACCAGAATAGGGAGGATGGTGTAGGTTTAAGTTTATTAGATTGATACATATGTACCAACAAGACAGTGTACATCACTGTCACAATGACGTTTGGTTTCATTCAAAGGCTTTATTGGTTTTTCCTATAATACCTGATGGGCCGGTCTCTAGTCAAAATGCCCGGGCTGATTTTTTGTCCCAGTCCAGCCCTGGTCACCATCATCACACTGGTGTGCATATATCATAAGCAGATTGAGTTCTACGGTTAGCCCTTCCATTGTGTGCTGTTACCCTAACCTAATAACACAGTTTTCCTCCCAAACTGTCCTGAGCAGAAGCCAAGTAGTATGGTCCCTTGATGAAAAATGATGTGTTAATGTGAGGTATGCAGTGGACAGGTTTGAGGAGGACACAGTGTTTCTATCAAGGCCATGTCTAACTGCAAGTGACAGCTCCCCATTTCAAAGAGGTGGGAGGATTGATGTATTATGCATGAGTGACCTGTGCTCCAAGAGTCATGCTGCTTCACTTTGCACTGTATAGCGTTATTCCTTCTCTAGCTCACACTGCTACTGACACACATATCCCCTTAGTCCCTCTTCTGTGCTGCAGGGATGCTAATATGTGGTGTTACACTGATATATACAACTTTACTTTTAAATAACAAACTTGATATATATATATATATATATATACCAACCAAGTTTCGTATATATATTTGGTTCTTTTTCCAGGCTGATTGGACAGAATATAGTACATCTTTAATGACATTAGAAAACAAGGATTGGAGGACAAATTAAATTTGAATTTTTCTGGATTTTTTTCTAATCAACATGGGATCAAAAGTATACGTATACTTAAATCTTTTAATAAGTTGTGCTAAAGTTTCTACAGTGTTTTTTAAATCAACAAGGCCAAGGCCTATTTACTTGTCATTAGTGACCACGGTTTCCTGCAACTGGTAGTTTCTCTCTGCCACCAAAAATGGATTTCTTTAACATCACTCACTGGACTGACCAATACTCAGAAGAACAGAAAGTCTAAGGAACTCGGTGAAGATCTAAGAAGGAGAATTGTAAGTTTGGAAGGTGTCTTGGAGACATTTTTACACTACTGATGATTACACAATCATCAGTACATTGTGTGTAACTACAGGTTATGTAAATGCATCATCACTTTGCCAAGGTTCTGAAGAAGAACCAAATTCTCACCCTAATATGGGAAGAAATTGGTTAGATTGTTCAGAATTAACCAAGCCTGTCGTGAACTGGGAAATGCTTAAAAACCAGGATCGTTGACCACAGTGAAGCAAGTTTTACATTACTTTGGACTGAAGGGGTACAAGAAAGAAGCGCCTGCTCCAAACTCAGCTGCAAATTTCAGTCAAGCTTAAATGTGCTGTTCAGAAGGACAAGCAAAATGCCTCCTGGCAGCTGGACTTTGGGTGAAACCCTCCATGCATGGTAAGGAGCTTCCTTGTCTAGATGTCAGTGGCTTCTATCTCCTCCTTTGGCCAGCTTATTATTAGGGATGGACGATTCGATATACAGTATCGGTATCGGTCCGGTCCTCACCTAAATTAATGGATCAGATATCGGGGAGAAAAAAAAGTAATTCAATCCATTAAATATCGAAACATTTTCATGGTTCGAAAAAAACTATGAAAAACACTTTTTTTTCATACTTGTGTAAAATTTTGTATAGAAATTACACAAAATTCCATCTCAGGTTAAATGTAATAGAAACAGCTTACACTGACATCCATCTTGATAAAAGGTGAGTGTCGTGAAGCCATGTTTGCATTTTTTTGCACTGCTTTCCTCTCTGGATGTCTATTTATGTTATGCTTTAAGTATAAAAGGGTCCATTCTACAACTTGTTTTATTTTTTAAGTTGTTGAATGTAAAGATTATTTTGTGCTGATATTGCATAGGCCTTCTTGTAAATAATCCAGACAGTGCACAGGTTGGTCATCCCAGTCTTGCAGTCTTGGCTGACTGCTCGATCTACCACCTGCTGGTGTTTTGTGCCTCTGGAATTCTTGCCAGTCCCTTTCTGTGCCCTGCTCATGTATTGACCCATGTGCCTGTTCATCTTAGCCGCTATGATGCCTGACAGGAGCTTCCATGTGGCACTGAGGCAGACTATTGGCCAGTAGTTGGATGGGACCTGTCCCTGGGACCAGTCAGTGGGGGTCCTTAAAAATAATTTCCCCCAGGGATTAATAAAGTATTCTGATTCTGATTCTGATTCTGATTAAGATTCAGGACTGTCCAGCCATTCCGGGTGTCTCTCGTCAACTAGCAGCTGGTTCATTTGTGCTGCCAGATGCTCATGGAGTGCAGTCAGCTTCTTCAGCCAGCAGGCGTGAACCATGTCAGGGCCTGGTGCTGTCCAACTCTTCATACTGGAGACCCTTTCTTGGATGTCTGTCGCTGTGATGGTTACTGGCCTCTGTTCAGGGAGGTTGCTGTGGTCTGCTCTTAGATCCACTAGCCACTGAGCATTGCCATTGTGGGTTGCATACTTCTCCCATATGCTCTACCAGTATTGCTCCCTAGGTGGTGCTGTTCTCATATTGTTCCCCTGCCACTGAGAGTACACCTTGGCTGGTTCTGTGGAGAACAGCTGATTTATTCTCCTGCCTTCTATTTCTCTGGTGTACCTCTTCAAGCGGCTGGCCAAGGCTGTGAGTCTTTGCTTGGCAGTTTCCAAGGCCTCAGGTATGGACAGCTTGCTGTACTTCTTAGGCACCTTCTTTGTCACAACTTTATGCAGCTCAGATAGTTGGCTAACCTCCCTCCATGCTACTTTGATCTTGGCCTCTAGTCTCCTTCTCCATGGAGGGTACTGCTCCTTGTAGCTGTTCAACTTGTAACCAAGCATCTCACTGAACACTGCTGCCACGGTGTAGATCAGCTTGTTAGTCTCAGTAATGGTGGCTGTAGGTATCGTCCATAGTGCTGCATCATCTAGTAGATCTTCTTAGGGTACTTTTGCGGCGCACACTGTTGCAGCGGCTTACGGCTCTCCGTCTCAGTACTCCTTTCTTTTGTTTAGTTTGTTTAGTTTGTATGTCCTTCTTATTTTTTTCTGCACTGTCTGCTCTGCTTTCAAAGTTTGCTACACCCGTCAGAGCCTCATAGACATCGGTGACCAGCATCAAACATCTGTTTCACTGGACTTTCTTTGCATGCACAACATCCCAGATCACATAGCGAGACCAACGGGCTGCCCGTGGATTGTTATTGGGACTAGGCGGCGGCGCAGACGGAGAGAGAGGAAGCAAAAACGGGGCCGTAGTATTTACGTGCATGAAAGCTGGTGCAACAACGGGACAATTATAAACAGTCACTGCTCCCTGAACCTCGAGTACATGTCAGTAAGATGTCGGCCTTTTTTTCTACCAAGAGAGCTAACAGTAGTGATCATCACGGCTGTGTACATGCCAACGTAAACACGGCGCTCTCTATCCTGCTGAACACCATTAACGAACAGCAGCGCGCCCACCCATAATTGCAGGTGACTTTAATAAGGCCAACATAAAAACTGTACTCCCAAAGTTCTATTAGCATGTCAAATGTCCCACCAGAGGAGAAAACACTCTAGATCATGTTTACTCCAACATCAAGCATGCATATAGAGCCATACCCCTCCCCCACCTCGGTCAGTCCGACCATCTCTCCCTCCTGCTCTCCCCAGCCTACACCCCCCTCAGGCGCAGTGCCAGGCCCACCACAAAGACTGTTACAACCTGGCCGGAAAATGCTCTCTCCAAACTACAGGACTGCTTCACAGAGACAGACTGGGACATATTTGAACACCAGGACCTAGAAACTTTCACAGGATCAGTACTGGACTACATCAAGTTCTGTACTGCAAATGTGACTGTGGACAAAAGCATTCGGGTTTTCCCAAACCAAAAACCCTGGATGACCAGCGAGGTCCGCTCACTCCTCAAAGCCCGCGATGCCGCCTTCAGGTCAGGTGACAGAGCTCTGTACAGGGCTGCTCGAGCTGACCTGAAAAGGGGGATTAAAAAAGCCAAGTCAGACCTCAAAAGAACATTCGAGTCCCACCTGTCCAGCAACAACACACGGAGAGGTGTGGCAGGGAATGCAAGACATCATCAACCACAGAGGCAGCACTGCGAAAACAGAAAACCTGAGTGTGCAGCTGGCAGAGGAAATAAACAGCTTCTTCGCCCGCTTTGAAACACCACAACAGCAGCACTCATCTGCTTCAGCCCTGCTCCCATCCTCATCCTCACCTGGTTCCTGCACCGCTCCACTCACTGTAACAGAGCACGATGTCAGACGTGTGCTCCTAGCAGTGAACCCCAGGAAGGCGGCCGGTCCAGACGGAGTACCTGGCAAGGTACTAAGAGCATGCGCACACCAGCTCACCCTCATCTTCACCAGACTCTTCAACCTCTCACTGGATCAGGCAGCCATCCCATCCTGTCTAAAATCAGCCACAATCATCCCAGTGCCGAAGAAGTCTCCCATCTCCAGCCTGTGATACCGCCCTGTGCCCACACCGGTAATCATGAAATGCTTTGAGAGACTAGTCCTTCAGCACATCAAGGATTACCTCCCCCCAGAATTCGACCCCCACCAGTTTGCATACCGTGCAAACAGATCCACAGAAGACGCCATCGCCACAGCCCTCCACGCTGTGCTGAGTCACCTAGAGCAGCGGCAAAGCTACGTCCGAATGCTCTTTGTGGACTACAGCTCAGCCTTTAATACAATCATCCCGGACATCCTCATCACCAAACTGGTCACTCTTGGCCTCCCTCCTCTCACATGTGCCTGGATAAAGGACTTTCTCACAAACCGGCCCCAGACTGTAAGACTCGGCCCTCATCTCTCCTCCACTCGCACACTGAGCACCGGCTCCCCACAGGGCTGTGTGCTGAGCCCCCTCCTGTATTCTCTCTACACCCACGACTGCAGTTCCACAACAACACTCTCATCATCAAGTTTGCTGATGACACCACGGTAGTCGGACTCATCTCAAAGGGAGACGAGGCAGACTACAGAGAGGAAGTCCTGAAGCTGGCAGCATGGTGTTCAGAAAACAACCTGGCACTGAACACTAAGAAAACCAAAGAGCTCATTGTTGACTTCAGGAGACACAGCACTGACTTGGCCCCCCTTTACATCAACGGGGAGTGTGTGGAGAGGGTCCACACCTTCCGGTTCCTTGGTGTCCTCATCTCTGCTGACATCTCCTGGACAGACAACATCTCAGCGGTCGTCAAGAAGGCCCAACAGCGGCTGCACTTCCTGAGAGTCCTCAGGAAGTATAAGCTGGGGTGCCCTGGTTCCTCAACACCTGACGCAGACCTTGTTGATGCGGGTGATGTCCAAGCCGGCATGATTTCATATTTATCTCTCTCGCTCATGTCTGCGTTAGGCTCGCTTAGCATGGGGGTAAAATGCATGTTACTCTTTAAGTGTTGCTCAACATGACATTTTCCTTCTAACCTTCACCAAGTGGTTGCTCATAGGGCATCTGATTATTGTTCTTTCTTTCTTTCTTTCTGTTTAGTATTGTATCAGCTGTAGCTTATAATATTAAATACCTTGCGGTGACAGTATTTATGAATTGGCAGTATATAAATTACACTGATTCTAACTGAAGTGAGTGAGACATTATGTAGCATTTAAAAAGTACCAGAATGTGGCCACTTTAGAGAGAAAAATGCATCCAACTTAGAACTTAGAATGAAATGAGCAAAACAACAACAAAAAAATGCTGATGACCTCAAGTGGACAAATCCCAGGATAAATATTTCTCAACTTTGAGACAAGCAATTTAAGTGATTGCTAATGAGAGTGCTGGCTACTGTCATATGACTAATTAGTAAATTCATTAGACGTTATCTAGGCCAGCGGTCCCCAACCCCCGGGCCTCGGACCGGTACCGGTCCGTGAGTCGTTTGGTACCGGGCCGCGAGAGTTGAGGCTCAGGTGTGAAATGTATGGTTTTCAGGGTTTTTATCGGTTTTCAGCGTTATTTTGTTATCGTTTTTATCGTTTACTCGGTTTTCCTTGGTCTTTTCACGTGTGTTATGAATAAATCTTCTTTTTTTCGGTACCGGTACTAGTTTTATTTTGTTGTATTTATCCGCGACACCTTAAAGGCCGGTCCATGAAAATATTGTCGGGCATAAACCGGTCCGTGGCGCAAAAAAGGTTGGAGACTGCTGATCTAGGCAATCAACGTTTGGAAAGTCTTCTAATGTCTGTCAATTTCAACAAGAATGGAAAAACAGCATATCCTCTACAGTATTTCTTTCTGACATAAAATGTATTTAATATTTAATATTCAATATTATTATATCCAAAATGAGGGGCTAAGCAAATGAAGTCATCAGGAAAGCATTTAGTGAAGTCCAAATGTGTTTAAACCACAGAAATTGCCCCCTGGTTGCCATTAAAAAGAATGAAGAAGAAAGGTTGCAATTCAAAAGTTATAATTATAAATGTTGTTTTTTGTCAGATATGAGCCCAAATACAGACTAGAAGCAAGCTGAATGAATAGAAACCTCACCTTTATTTAGACTGAAATAAAGTCCAAAAATACAGCAGTCCACAGAAAGAAGGAAACAGAATTCAAACAGGCAGGGAGCAATAAATGGATGCTCAGACTAAGCCTAGAGGAAAAATCACATCATGTATACACAGACACAGAGGCAATCAAGGGATATCACAGGCAGAGGGTAAAAAGAGACAGCTGAAACTAATCAAAACAATAACTAGGGTAGCAAAATTTAAAATAGGATACAAAAGACAAAAGATTCACAAAATAAAATAGGAATACCAAATGAGGAACTAAACACACAACCGCTAAACAACAGATACAAACACTTAACAAGATGCATGGGGTTATTGGGGAAGGGACTTTCCACACGGAAATACCCCAGCTTGAATGCAGGGCCTTTTTTGCTGTCAGGTGACAATGCTAATCACCACCATAGGACCATGTGAGTATAGAGATTGACAGACCACGTGACTTTCGTGCATTGCATGCCGGGAACTCGTGGCAAAACAATCCAAGTACCGCATCAAATGCAAGCATTTGCAGCAGCGCAAAACAGTTTTGCAACACGGACGCTCCGTTTGCAGACCCCCCATTCATCTCACCTGAGACGCCTTTGTTCTTTGGCCCT